>NC_135876.1:343241-388241 GCF_031162955.1 Sander vitreus | reverse complement strand
CTTGCTGCTAGATGGAAGGTATTTCAGAAATGAGTGGTTGTCATTAGGGTCCTGATCCTCAGGGTTTAATACACTGGGTTTCTTTCTGCCATCCCTTTGATGCCCCTTGCCCACTGCAGTAACTGACACCCATGTCTGATCACCTTTTACAGTAAAGAGTTACTCATAATACAATCCATGCTGCAAACTACAAGCTTTTATTACAGTAACTCCACACAATAGGCCTGAGATAAAGGTTTCCTCATGCTGTAAAGGTGAGGCACAGCTTCATGAGCCAAGAGCAAACATCGGTTTGCTTAAACATTTCTCAGGTACGACCTTATCTGACGCATTGTTCATATTTACAGCTTTGCCTGGATCTGCCCCAGGATGGAACTGAGGAATTCACTCTAGTGCCGGGTGTAAAAGAGAGAAATTGTATCTTAAAATTTTATAATTTCCTTTTCATCTTGTTTTATTAGTTTGGAATCACACCTAGCCACTTGACATAGGTGCGTCATTAGAAACCTAGTCTGGGTCAACGGAAGTACATTTTCAGGATAGAGCCTGGCATCGGGCATGTGGCTCACATGCTGGATGTCGGGCTTTGCCCCTCTTCTTCCGCTCTCTGTTTGTTGCCGTTCTCAAAATCCCTTTGTTCGTGGAACACACAACAAACTTCAAGCTAGCTGAAAGTTTTGAAGAAAATGGGACGTTTTGGGACTGATTGGTGGGACTGCTGTGGACAAATTATACAGAGATACACTGGTAAGAACAAAGGAGGTTTAACTATGTATCCAGCTAATTTAAATAGCTCACGTCACTGTATTGTGTGAACAGTTCATTTTTGTATGTGGCATTTTTTTTTGCGGGGTGCAAATGTTCCACCAAAACAAGTTCCTTCCCGACACTATTTTTCAGAGCCACCGTCACTGCACTGTGGAGATAAGAAACTCCATTCTAACATTATGAACAGACACATAGAGATAAATAAATGGTCACTTTAACTAGGATGATGTAGTGCTCACTACAGGCTAGAAACTTTATTACATTAAGTATCTATTCATCTATCTATCTATCTATCTATCTATCTATCTATCTATCTATCTATCTATCTATCTATCTATCTATCTATCTATCTATCTATCTATCTATTATCTATCTCTCTATCTACACACATTCCTCTCATTCTTCACTGAGCCCAATAGTAGTTGTGGTGATGTCATAGTTAATGAATGGATGACGTGTTTTCCAGTTGCATGCCAACCATTAGACCATACATGCTCTATGTCCCCTAGAAGCCTGTTTGATGGGACTATAGCATCATTATGGATCTAACAGACACTGCAGTGGAGTGCATGAGTCAGGACATCCACTCATCGGGCAGCACCGGTGGCTGAACTGGAGCTCTATTTATAGACTTTGTTGTTTAAAGGCATGCTAAATGTCCAGACATTCAGAAATGTGACAAACTGGAAATGAGTTTATACTATGATATGGAATGTTTATAGAAAGGTTTCACTGTACTAACCACAGTTGACATCTGAAACTTTTGGTTTAGTCTGTTTTTATTAGTGTTGTAAGGCACTGCTGTGAAAAGTTTGAAAATCAGTCTGCACTCACAACTGCATTAACATCAGGGCTGCAACTGAAGAGTATTTACATTGTCGATTAATGGATTAGTTGTTTGGTCTCTAAAATGTCAGAAAATAGTGAAACATCAGTGTTTCTCAAAGCCCAAGATGACGTCCTCAAATGTCTTGTTATAGATATTTAGTTTCCTGTCCCAGAGGAGTGAAGAAACCAGAGCATATTCACATTTAACAAGCTGGGATCAGATACTTTTTACTTTTTCTCGTAATAATGACTCAAACTGATTAATCGATTATCCAAATAGTTGCCAATTAATTTAATAGTTGAGAACTAATCAATTAATCTTTGCAGCTCTACTTACAATATAGCGTAACTTTTAAGACAATGTAACAAGAATAAAGGTCTGTGCAAGTTGATTTTCACATGGAGATGAAATCTATTGCAACCAGCAGCTGCAAGAACAACACATATCCTACAATTAATATGCTGAGCAAAACAGTACATGACTCATAGTAAATGGGCTGAAACAAGGAAGACCAATGTGAATCTATCTTTTGGCTTTTGTTTTTCTTAATTTGGAGCTGGCTGGGAATATCTACTGGGAATATCTGCCTGTGTGTGCCAGACCTTATGTCCCGTCCCCCCCACCCTGGAAGCGAGGGGCCCTGCTGTAGCACGCTCTACTGTGGCTTTAATACCAAGGAACCCTCTGTCGCTCAGGACTGAATGGAAATGCAAATGCTAGTCTTTCCACTTTATAAAAGCACAGTTAGAGCCTCCAGTACACATGCACACACCACGCACACACACACACACACACACACACACACACACACACACACACACACACACACACACACACACACGCACAGGTTTGTGGCACTATCTTTGTGGGGACCCGCCATTGACATAATGCATTCCCTAGCCCCTTACCCTAACCTTAACCATCCCAACTAAATGCCTAACCTTAACCCTTACCCTCACCCTAACCATAATCTAATTTTAAACCTAATCCTAAAACCAAGTCTTAACCCTCAAACAGCCCTTTAAACTTGTGGGGTCCAGCTTTTTGGCCCCACAAAGCTGTCGGGACCCCATAAGTAACTGGACTCCTGGTTTTTGGACCCCATGAATATAGTTAAACAAGCCCACACACACACACACACACACACACACACACACACACACACACACACACACACACACACACACACACACACACACACAGTAGAGCAAAACCCCAAATAAAACTCCTTTGAATTTCTTTCCTAATCTTTCCCTAATAAATCCTACTGGCAAGCTAATGCAGCAACTGGTCAGAGTGTGGTGCTAGTCTAGTCATGCATCATGGATGATTACATAAACCAAAACTACTGGGAAAAGAAGCTTCCTGTTCCCAGGACACTGTTGATGGCAAGTTTTATGTACCTCTCGCAATAAATTCCCTTTGTCATCCCATCTTGAGGTTTTTCCTAGTGATATAATTCCAACAAAGTGATCTACAACTACGACATTAGGCTGCATTCACTTGGCTCTCTGGTCCATTGCATGATTTAGAAATATACAGCGATGGAAGAAATATTCAGATCCTTTACTTAGGTAAAAATACTAATACCACACTGTTAAAATACTTTGTGACAAGTAAAAATCCTGAATTGTATCCTGAATATTAAGTAAAAGTATGTACGTATCATCAGGAAAATGTACTTAGTACTAAGTATTAAAAGTAAAAGTACACAAAGCAGAAAAATCCTCCCATTTTAGAAACTGGAAACGATCCAAACTGTTGTGTCAATCAACTAAGTGTTTAATCAGCTAATCAGTTCAGCTGGAGTTGTAGGCTTAGGTTAAGGTAATGTTGTTAGGTAGTTTAATTTATAATTAAACATCGTATTTTATAAACTACGTGTGTTTGTGTGCAAAAATCTTCATTTGTAAAGTGACCCTAACCCTAACACTGAGGAGCCAGACAAAGAATGGTTCAAAAATCCTATGAAAAATCGAGGAAGGGATGAAGTGACCCTGCCCGGAGGAAGCCCGGGGCCCCCGTCTGGAGCCAGGCCCAGATGGAGGGCTCGTCAGCGAGCGTCTGGTAGCCGGGTTTGCCACGGAGCCCGGCCGGGCACAGCCCGAAAAAGCTACGTGGCGGACATCTCTCCATCCCATGGGCCCACCACCTGTGGGAGGAACCGCTAGGGTCGGGTGCGCTGCCACATGGGTGGCAGTGAAGGTCAGGGGCCTCGACGGACCAGACCCGGGCAGCAGAGGCTGGCTCTGGGGACGTGGAATGTCACCTCTCTGTGGGGGAAGGAGCCGGAACTTGTGTTGAATTGTTGAATACTCCTGGATAGGGGTTGGACTCTTTTCTTCTCCGGAGTTGCCCAGGGTGTGAGGCGCCGGGCGGGTGTGGGGATACTCACAAGCCCCCGGCTGAGCGCCGCTACGTTGGAGTTTAACCCGGTGGACGAGAGGGTCGCCTCCCTACGCCTGCGGGTTGTGGGGGAAAAACTCTGACTGTTGTTTGTGCATATGCACCAAACAAGAGTTCGGAGTATTCGGCCTTCTTGGAGACCTTGAGTGGAGTCCTGCATGGGGCTCCAGTCGGGGACTCCATAGTTCTGCTGGGGGACTTCAACGCGCACGTGGGTAATGATGGAGACACATGGAGAGGCGTGATTGGGAGAAACGGCCTCCCTGATCTAAACCAGAGTGGTTGTTTGTTGTTGGACTTCTGTGCTAGTCATGGATTGTCTATAACGAACACCATGTTCGAACATAGGGATGCTCATAAGTGTACTTGGTACCAGAGCACCCTAGGCCAAAGGTCAATGATCGATTTTATAATCGTTTCATCTGATCAGAGGCCGTATGTTTTGGACACTCGGGTGAAGAGAGGGGCGGAGCTGTCAACCGATCACCATCTGGTGGTGAGTTGGGTCAGGGGGTGGGGGACGACTGTGGACAGACCTGGTAAGCCCAAATGGGTAGTGCGGGTAAATTGGGAACGTCTGGAGGAGGCCCCTGTCCGACAGACTTTCAACTCACACCTCCGGCGGAGCTTTTCGTGCATCCCTGTGGAGGCTGGGGGCATTGAACCCGAGTGGACAATGTTCAAAGTTTCCATTGCTGAAGCTGCGGTGAGGAGCTGTGGTCTTAGGGTCTTAGGTGCCTCAAGGGGCGGTAACCCACGAACACCGTGGTGGACACCGGTGGTCAGGGAAGCCGTCCGACTGAAGAAGGAGTCTTTCCGGGATATGTTATCCCAGACGACTCCGGAGGCAGTTGCAAGGTACTGGTACCAACCAGTCTACATGTGTTTTGTGGATCTGGAGAAGGCGTATGACCGGGTGCCCCGGGAGATACTGTGGGAGGTGCTGCGGGAGAACGGGGTGAGGGAGTCCCTTCTCAGGGCCATCCAATCTCTGTACGACCAAAGCGAGAGCTGTGTCCGGGTTCTCAGCAGTAAGTCGGACTCGTTTCAGGTGAGAGTTGGCCTCCGCCAGGGCTGCGCTTTGTCACCAATCCTGTTTGTAGTATTTATGGACAGGATATCGAGGCGTAGTCGGGGTGGAGAGGGGTTGCAGTTCGGTGGGCTGGGGATCTCATCGCTGCTTTTTGCAGATGATGTGGTCCTGATGGCATCATCGGCTTGTGACCTTCAGCACTCACTGGATCGGTTCGCAGCCGAGTGTGAAGCGGCTGGGATGAGGATCAGCACCTCTAAATCGGAGGCCATGGTTCTCAGCAGGAAACCGATGGAGTGCCTTCTCCAGGTAGGGAATGAGTCCTTACCCCTCTCAATCTACCGGTCAGTTTTTGTTCCTACCCTCACCTATGGTCATGAAGGCTGGGTCATGACCGAAAGAACAAGATCCAGGGTACAAACGGCCGAAAAAAGAGCCGCTGCTCCTTTGCGTTGAAAGGAGCCAGTTGAGGTGGTTCGGGCATCTGGTAAGGATGCCCCCTGGGCGCCTCCCTAGGGAGGTGTTCCAGGCACGTCCAGCTGGGAGGAGGCCTTGGGGGAGACCCAGGACTAGGTGGAGGGATTATATCTCTAACCTGGCCTGGGAACGCCTCGGGATCCCCCAGTCGGAGCTGGTTAATATGGCCCGGGAAAGGGAAGTTTGGGGTCCCCTGCTGGAGCAGCTACCCCCGCGACCCGACCCCGGATAAGCGGATGAAGATGAATGGATGGATGGACACGTGGGACACAAACCCCAGTCTCCTGGGTGAAAGTCCTGTGTTGTTTGACCCATCCAACCCCCCCCCCAAACCTACCTCCCTATGCGGAATTTCGGGCTTTCATACTACTCTCTACCATTTGTCTCTCTTAATGCTACGTCATCTTCAAGCGCCGTGTAGCTGCTGCTATCTCTGGTGCGCTCTACACACACGCTGAAGGGGGATTTTTGCGTTGTATCTGACGCTGACAGCCACTGCCCGAGCATCCCTATTTTACGAGTTCGGAGTGAGAACGGGTTGAAAGTAACTAGTAACTAAAGCTGTCAGATTAATGTAGTGGAGTAAAAGTAGAAAGTTGCATGAAAAGAAAAGACTCAAATAAAGTACAAGTACCTCAACATTTGTACTTAGGTACAGTACTTGAGTACATGTACTTAGTTACATTCCACCCCTGGAAATATACAATGGCATGAGAGCATCGGGCCTCTCTGTTAATTATATCACACAAGGCTACAGTCAGGGTTAATCGGCTCTGCCTTAATTACTTTCCCAGGCTCTTTCCTGGGAAGAAGGAACGGGGCAGCTGTACCAGAATGCACGTGCTTCTCATAGTATTGATATTCAAATTCAACAACAACATCTCTTTATATAGTTGAGTCCCTGTTACTATAATCATAAGCTGTGTCCCAAATCTGCCTTGTTCACGCATTCACTATGCACACTCAATAGTTCATTCAATAGAGAGCAGTGAATGGAGATTCCAGACACTTATTATCTTTAAATTGCGTCATTACTGACAACTGTTATTTTCTTATCCATAAATAACATTCTTTGGATATCAAAGCTTAACTTATTATTGTTAAAATGTCAGCCTAATTTTAGTTTATTGTCTATCTGGGCTCTCTTCCATTAAACGCTGCCTTCCAAAGGTCCACTTCCACTTGGCCCTTTGTTTTGTGCGACAGCAAACATCACACGGAGGCCTCTTGGAAACAGGGTTATCATAGGAAACGAAAATGAACAGTGAAAAATATTTTCAGCAAACTGAAAGTAGCCACTTTAAGCAGTAACTGTGGTAGTTACACCGATTGTGTTCCGGTGACTGTTCATATGTTCCATCAGAGAGCATTATGTGTGTTCATGAGTGTACTCATAAAGAATTATGAATGTATTCATATTGAATGTCCTCATAATGCACTGTAAATTTGGTCTTTATAGAAAGTGTTACCGAATGGGCTAATAATATTTATAAAATGTATTGTTATTAGTTTAGTTTAGTTTATTAGTTTAATATTGTGGACAGTCCCCTTTAATTAAGTAAAAGGAGCAGCTTTAGCCTCTATGGCTAATTTCCAGCTGTAGTCCCCGGCCAGTTGACAATAGGCATCCTAAAATACAATGGTTAAATATTAAATTAATGACAGCAGTCCTAATAGTGCGTTCCATTTATCTCGGAACTCGGAAGACGAAGCTAGGAATGCCGTCACACCCGAGTTGAATGCGTTCCATTTACAAATCAGATTTTCATTGTTTTCATTAGCTCAAGCCAGGTTAGCCATTGTTAGCAATGGCAGTTTTATACAAACAGTGTAACAGCATGTCCACAGATAGAATATGGACAGTGCTGCGTGTGCGAGACACAAATACCACAGAAGTGCTTATAACTGTATGTTACAACAGTTTTCACTGCTGTTGATGCACGGCGCAGCCATGTTGCATTTTTAGTTTGGGGTAGGCGGGGCTAACCTGAGTTCCGAGCTCTGAAATCTGAGTGCCGAGTACAAATGGAACGCACTATAAGCAAAAGGGAGTAAGACATGCAAACAAGTGGCACACAGTTGGAGCAAGCACAAACATTCAAGCACAGATGATGGCAAAATTATTATTATTATTATTATTACTACTGCTTTTTACAAATCATCACAAATACCTGCAGACTCAACTTTAATAAAGCTTGGTAATCAGCGGCATGAGTTTCTGATATAAAAAGTTTGCGATCTGTATCATGATTGATCATAACTGTTATTGCTACGGGTTCATAACATCTCGCAAAAACAACGAGCTTTTATAGATGGATTGGATTGGGACTAAAATAATCACAAGCTGGACAGTACAGCAATTTAAGATAATATCTCACCAAGTTCACTTCAGTTTTTCAGCTACGTGAAAGGACACTTACGATGGCGTTGGGGATTCCCCCCGAGGGGAAGTGCTAAGGGGAAGTAAACGAGAGGATGTTGAACGACTGATGAAACAGCCTAAATCTTCTGTCTTTTCAGATGCTGCTATGCTGTAACCCATGTGTTCCTGCCATTTCCCCACACCCACCTGCTCCCACTATCCCCCCACGACACTTGTAGTATAAATACCAGGCCGTTGTCCATGTGTGGAGGGGAATACAAAATGATAACATTAAGACTTTAAGCAACAAACCTATGAGAATGGCCTCTGATTGTAATTGCCCTAAGGTTTTAGTCTTTAAAATTAATTTATAGTTCCCTGGCACTCATGGTCAGGCTTCTTCATTATTTTTCTCATTCCCAAATGACCATCTTTTGTATTTAACCACGACTAACAACCCTAAAGTGTGATTTATGGTTCTGCAGAGCTTTCGACGTAGCCTACGTAGGTGGCCTGAAGTTTATACTTGTGCATTGGTGTGTGCGTCGATCTCTTTAAGAGAATAGCAAGACCGGCGTGTGTGTGTGTGTGTGTGTGTGTGTGTGTGTGTGTGTGTGTGAGAGTGTGTGGTAGAGAGAGTGACAGAGATTAGCTTTGGAGCAAGTTGTGACTCTAGAGTCATAGTGAGAGAACCAAAGTGTCTCCCCTGTTCTTTCTGACCACGGTGGGAAATCTGGAGCAGGAGAAGTTAACCCTTCTCCTTGATGTCATGTTGTTGATGGAGAAGGAGAACCAGGAAATGAGTCGGGGGGGAAATGCAACTCTACCAAGCCACGGCCGAGCGACGTGTAGTTAAATTTTTTGAGAGGTGCACGTCAGGCTACGGCGTAGGGTCGGTATCGCCACGTACCTACATACGTAGCCACGGTGCCCATTTAACGCAGAAGCATAAATCACGCTTAAGCCTATAAATCAGAGATCTTCAACAGGGGATCCGGGACCCCTTAGGGGTCCTTAGAGTTACTGCAGGGGGGTAAAATACATTTTTACATTTTTTTTAAAGTATTTTCTAAATTTAAAATGTCTTTACATGAATCCAAGATATTATTAGCATATATAAATCAGCCTATGTGTGGAAAAAACACACATTGATGATGGTCTTACTGGCCTATAGGTAATACAATAAATTTTAGGATGAACTGGATCTGTGGATGACTATCCACAGATCCAGTTCATCCTAAAATTGATTGTGCCACATGTATGTTTAACATTAAAACATGATTTATAAAATCATGCCAACAATTATCATTTTAATAGCTTAGTTTTATATGTACTAAAAAGGTATGTATACAGGGTTTAGGCTTCCCTACATGTTATTGTAGACCCAGTGTAATATGCAACTTAATGTTATACAATATATGTAGTAGGGGGCCCTGCTCTGACTCTTTCTCAGTTAAGGGGTCCTGGCCTTAAAAAACATTGCAGACCCCTGTATAAATGATTTTGTTTGGAGCCCAGATATCTAAATGTCTCCAAACTCAGCTCCTAACTGGTAATTACTCCAGATTCTTTGCCAGTTATGACGTGAGTAAGCCCAGCCTTCGGCAAATACGTTTTCAATTCATACATGCGCCTCTCTTCTGGCAGATTGTGTTTAATGAAGGCCAGATCATCACCAGATTGTAGCTATGACTCACGTGGAGTGGCCGGCACATCAATGAAGCCATTTATCAACGGGCAAAGTATTGTATGTGCAGTCTGTTTTCATAAAGTTTGTCAATCAATAGAAAATAATACTATCCGATTACAGCGTCCCAGAAAATTGCCTCCATACAATTGAGGAAATGACTTATTTTGACTTCTTGAGAATAACTGTGTATGGATCCTTAACATATTGAGATAGTAACCAAAATGTAATAAAACAATGGCTCACAGTAAAACATTAGATGATGACATAAATTTAGCACATTTCTGTAAAGGCAATGTGTTCCATTGATCAGGCTTTCCCTGCATATTTGTTTGTGACAAAAGTGAACTCTAATTAAGGTTAATACTTTCATAATTACTCATTAATAAAATGTTATTAATCACTGACTAAATGTCAAGACCCATAACTGATACCGCATTGTCTTTCTGTAAGTCTCCCACACACTGCTGTGAGGAATTCTTTCTCTTTACCATCCAAAGTGGGAGTCGGATTTTTCCAACAGTTTACCATCTTCACTTTGTGTAGTTGTTTTGAAGGACCAAGGAAAAGGAAATTCTTCCTTGATTCCTTGGGGGGGAAATGTATTCAAGACAAAGGCCCGTGAGACTGGGCGTCATCCAATTCTTCCTGTTTTGCTAGCTTATTAGTGATGATATATATACTGAGAGTCTGAGGCAGCATCCTCTACCAGAGAGTGTTGTGAATCTCTAAGTCACTGCACTGATTTGGACTTTTAGAGTTAAGCAACATGATGAATGAGCAAGTACCAACATGTAGGCTACAAAATCCGAGATGTCATTAAGGTTTGATGCCTATTGGGAAACAGTGGCATGAGGGACATTATGTGGAAAAAATTAGGACTCTTCCCCAAGGGGCCTCCAACAAAGGAAAGTGCTTATTTCAAATTAGAGCTGATGGTTCATTTCTGGGTACAGAAATGATGCTTCTTTGATTGGCCTTCTCCTCCAACAGTCCAGTGCAGGTTTCCACTGCAACAACAAAAACGGCATAGTTTAGGCTAATTAGACCCAGTGGTGGAATGTAACTAGTACATTTACTCAAATACTGTACTAAGGTACAATTTTGAGCTACTTGTACTTTACTTGAGTCTTTTCTTTTCATACCACTTTCTACTTCTACTCCGCTACATTTCAGAGAGAAATATTGTACTTTTTACTCCACTACATTCATCTGATACAGCTTTAGTTACTAGTTACTTTAGTTACTCCACTACATTCATCTGTTACAGCTTTAGTTACTAGTTACTTTACTTACTCCACTACATTCATCTGACAGCTTTAGTTACTAGTTACTTTAGTTACTCCACTACATTCATCTGTTACAGCTTTAGTTACTAGTTACTTTAGTTACTCCACTACATTCATCTGTTATAGCTTTAGTTACTAGTTACTTAAGTTACTCCACTACATTCATCTGACAGCTTTAGTTACTAGTTACTTTAGTTACTCCACTACATTCATCTGACAGCTTTAGTTACTAGTTACTTTAGTTACTCCACTACATTCATCTGTTACAGCTTTAGTTACTAGTTACTTAAGTTACTCCACTACATTCATCTGACAGCTTTAGTTACTAGTTACTTTAGTTACTCCACTACATTCATCTGTTCCAGCTTTAGTTACTAGTTACTTAAGTTACTCCACTACATTCATCTGACAGCTTTAGTTACTAGATACTTTAGTTACTCCACTACATTCATCTGACAGCTTTAGTTACTAGATACTTAAGTTACTCCACTACATTCATCTGACAGCTTTAGTTACTAGATACTTTAGTTACTCCACTACATTCATCTGACAGCTTTAGTTACTAGATACTTAAGTTACTCCACTACATTCATCTGACAGCTTTAGTTACTAGATACTTTACAAATAAAGCAGCCTGTTCTCATGAACCATTTGTTCAAAAAGCTATGAAAAGTTATGCACTGTAATTCGCATGCATTCCACGTTTTTTGTTGTTGTTGTTTTCACTACATTGACGGCTGCTGTATTGTGGCTGGCCGCACAAGGAGGAGATCGGGAGGGGGGTTAGGTGGGCATTAACTCACAGAACTTTCAAGCCAGGGAGCAGAGTTCACTTCCTGGGAAAAACTAAAGACTTTCCCCCAGGAAATGTGTGTTCTTTAGGACCATTTTAAACCAAACCACCATCTTTTTCCTAATCTTAACTAGTCGTTTTGGTGCCTAATCTTAACTTTTGTCGCTCTGTAGCGGCTTAAACAACTAGCAACTGTCGCTCGGCATCGTGGCGCTCATAGCCAGCCGGTGTCACGTGGCTAGCTGGCGGTCTCATAATTTCATAGGATATCATACGTTTTGGTGTGCATACATTTTTGTACGATATCATACATACGTTCATGAGAATCCGTTGAAAATTAAGACAAATTCAGCAACTGCATGGCCTATTTCTCGCTTCAAATGTTTTCAGAAACAAGTTTCGGTGAACTATCTTCTGGAGCAGCCAGACCCACGTGACATGTTTGTCCAATCAGGTGCCGGTTTAAATTTTTTGGGCGACAATACAGATTAGCACTGCCTGCTATTATGGAGACGTATTACATATTGTGCACGCGCAGAACGTATGCTCAAGTCAGCGTCGCTTCAATGTGTTCCCGAGGCACTTTTTGACCAACACGGGGAGGCTGATCAGTCCAACTGCCTTTTCTGCCGAAGGTCATCCGTCGGGTTGGTGTGTCAGAGCCTTAAAATGTTTTCTAAAAAACATGAGTCAGCTGTTGTTGTGATGGCGATGATCTGTTTTAGCATTAAAGTGGAAGAAGACGTGTGGAAATGTGTGAGCTGAGCCACAGAGTGTCAGAAGCCTGATAAGAGCTAAAAATGGGTTTGCATTCCTGTAATGCCACACATACAGCCCCCCAAGAAATCTAGGTTGCTGCTGTTATTTATCATTATTCTACAAGTTAAGATCAATGGCTGGACAGAATAGTTTTAAAATGGTGTTTTAAATGTGCTTGGCTCGAGAGGTCCCTATGTGGGCAAGCTGTAGCTCCGCACTTACATTGTCAAGTGCGGAAAAACAACAACACCAATGCCCAAAGCCTTTGGCAATGATAGTGTATGCTGCAAATTTGATGCCAAATGTGGTTGATGGCCAAAGTACTGATGCTGTCATTTCCTCATATTTGGCAAAAGTTAGTTTAATTCCTTCTTAACGGAAAATTAACAATGTGTATTGACTTGCGAAGAAAAAGAAGAAAATTTGATAAGTAAACACCTCAGTTCCCACCCCACGCGGAACTGCAGATTTAACGTGGAGTTATTCTTCAGGAAAAAATGACAGGAGGTTAATGAGAGATAATGTGTGATCTGAGTGCTCTCTCAGATGCTCTCTCTGTCTGTAATATAGGAGAGACAGGACCATGCTTCAGGAGAGAGAGATATGTACATAGACATAAGGAGGGAATATTGATTTTGTATTGTGAATTTGATCAAACTACAGCAAACAGGCCAAACAGACACAGGTGTGTGCATAAAGGGAGAGATCCTGACAGCTGAAAGCACAGAACTGTCAGTCTGAAACACTGTTTATACTTTCTTTTATGAAAACAGGGCCATTGTGTATCTTACTAACACCTTCCTGGCACCCTTATCCAATAACTTCCACGGGAAGGTCTGGTGGCATAACACTGAGCGGTACTTGGCAGCCTCTAACCCACAAGGAGTGGCTAGGACAGCAACGCTACACACAATCCAGCCTTGTTCCTGTGAAGCTGGAACTGCTGAGGTGTTGGATTCCCTGCAGAGAGACAATGAGTGAATGAAGAGCAGCCATCGGCGGCAGTTAAAGAGCACAGAGGTCACCAACAAGAGGAGCTGTGTGGGAGGCCTCATGTATTGACGTCTCCTGCCCAATTCTCCCAATGTAGCCAGTTTTGAGTCAGCCTGTTTTCTGACATGTTCTGATTGTCAGCTCATTCAGTAGGTGATCTGTTATTATTGTTTGTTATTGATTGTTATCCTTTGGAAAGAAAAAGGGAAAATTGCCACACTACTTTCTGACTATGAACATTAATCAATTATTTGATACATAATTACACAAGTTACCCCTTTAGTACGTACACCTGTAAAGCATTTCAATACAGAAGCCCTGCCATAAACTCTATCTTTAAGATACTTACAATGTCTAGTTGAAAGGCATTTTTAGACCTTGAGGCTGCACAGTGGACCAGTTCTTATTAATCATTAATAATAATAATAATAATTAATCAATAAGCTTTAAAATTCTGGATTGAAAATCCTTTATGAATCCCACAGTGGGAAAATATACACTGTTGCAGCAGCAAGGGAGAGAGGAAAACAAATGTAAAAGACACTCTAGAGATAAACAGCAAATACTGTATAAGTAAAGAACTTGAAACATAATGAGAAACAAGCCGTGTCTTTAAATGTATTCGCCTCATAATTACAGTCATTTATTGAATGATTTTTTTTTTTACCAGAAAAACCAGCAGGTTGTAAAACTTGTTTCTGTTTTTCTGACAAATGTCTTGCAGTGGTGTGAATATTGAGTACCGTGATCTGTTCTTTCTTGGTTTTCCATTAGCAAAAGCTGTGGACAGTACCTGGTTTTAGGGTTAGGCTTACTTTTAATACTTGATTTCCATTTTCCTGATGATACTTCCATACTTTTACTTAAGTTACATTTTAAATGCAGGACTTTTACTTGTCACAGAGTATTTTTACAGTGTGGTATTAGTACATTTACTTAAGTGAAGGCTCTGAATACTTCTTCCAACACTGTATGTTTGTGTGTGTCATTACAGTAAGTTATCAAAAAAAGCAGTGAAAATGTTACTCTCAGGATGTATTTGAACTGATTTGTCAGTCAAACCCTTTCCTGTTAGGTTTTGCACCTAACAGGAAACTTCCACTATCGTCACTGGACGCCACGTCTTTACACCTTCTTCCTGTCCCTCATAGAATTGATTTCAAAATAGTTATCTTGGTTTATAAAGCACTTATCGGTTTGGGGCCAAAATACATTTCTGATCTTCTGCTACATTAGGAACCCCCCAGACCTGTCAGGTGGTCTGGGACAGGTCTGCTTTCTGTGCCCAGAGTCAGAACTAACCAGGGAGACGCAGCGTTCAGTTTTTATGCTCCACATATCTGGAACAAACTGAAAACTGCAGGTCCGCCGCAACTCTCACTTCTTTTAAATAAAGGCTGAATATGTTTCTTTTTGATGCTGCCTTTCTTCAAATACTTTCTTATAATGCACTGTAACTTTTGTTCTCGTATTTGATCTGTTTTATATTTGTTATTGTTTTGAACTGCTCCTTAATGTTTTATGTAAAGCACTTTGAATTGCCCTGTTGCTGAGTGCTATGTAAGTAAAGCTGCCTTGCCTGCTATTTCTACTTCTATCGGCCATTACTATTACTCTTCAGCATATGTGCTGTACTCTATTCAGTGGTGGGATGTAAAGTCAAATTACTGCCCTTATGTACAAATTTATGGAAGTTGTACTCGAGTATTTCCATTTTAATGTTTTGGAGGCAAATAACAACATAATGCATATTGAGTCAGATTATTAATACAAAGATGATGATATATTTTTATGGATTATGCAGTACATAAAGTACAACAGTGATGCTTCCACATTAATGCATCAATCATTCTAATTCTAAATATTATATATTATTATGAAATGGGCCATTAAGCATAATAGTACTTTTACTCTTGGTATTTTAAGTATGTTTTAATGCCAATGCTTTTGTATTTTTACTTAAATTACAAGCATTTTTACTTGTAACAGAGTATTGTAGTACTGCAGCGCTGTAGTATTGCTACTTTTATTTCAGTAAAAAATCTGAGTACTTCTTCCAGCACTGACACTAGTATCAGTAGGTTGCGTGCCATTAATACGATATGATATATACTTTACTGTCAGTTCACATCGAAATCCGTTTTGCGTTCCCCGAGCTCAAAAGAAGAAATGAAAAGAGAAATACACACAGAGCTAGACAACAGTTACACATATAGTACAAAGGTGAAGAAGACTCATCAACAGCCATGGCAAAGAAACATGTTTCATGATGATATTTTCGGATCCAGGTCTTTATTGGCTGCACACTGATTTTGGTTTAGCAACAGGATAGACTGATGTATAAAAGAGTACTTGAGCTTGTTGTATCTAAACAGCCTGTCCTCATGAACCATACGTTCGAAAATCTACGAAAAGATAAGCACTATAATTCGTAGGATTTGCACCGTTTTGTTTTTGCTGTGTAAGAACACGGCTGGCCGCATAGGGAGGTGTTCGGGGTGATGGGTGGACGTTAACACACAGGACTTTCAAACAAGGGAGCGGAGTTTGCTTCCCTGGGAAAACAAAAGACTTGAAATGCGCGTTCCTTGGGCGTGTTTTAATACAACAAATTGGTATTGGTATTGGTATTACTCATTTCTCTCAAACAGGGTTCAGTTAGTTAAAGTAAATGATAAACTCTCTTCTCCAAAGACAACTAATGTTGGAGCACCCCAGGGCTGTATTAGCTCACCTGTGTTGTTCACTGTATACACCTCTGGCTGCACCACTACTTTGCCAAATCAGTTTTTGTTAAAGTACTCAGATGACTCAACCCTACTGACCTTGCTGAACAAACGTGATGACCCCACACTGTACCAGGGCAATGTGCATTGGTTAGTTAAGTGGTGTGATAACAATGCTCTCGTTATTAACTCTGTGAAGACAGAGGAAATCTTTTTTGGAATAACCCCAAATTGTCAACTATCCTCAGTGAAGATTCATAACTCAGAAATCAGTCAAGTCTCGGTCTATAAATATTTGGGTGCCATGATAGACGAAACTCTCTATGGACTTCTCATATAGAATTTATCTACAAAAAAAATACAACAGCGTGTTTATTTTCTCCGTAGATTGAGATGCTTTGGAGCTAGTAGCCAAATGATTTCTTTGTTTTTCACATCAGTAATTCAGAGTATCATGCTCTACTGTAGTACTGCTTGGCTGAGTAGCCTATCAGTTCAAAATAAAACAAAGCTATTCAATCAGATTAAAATTTGCTCAAAGATTATAGGATTACCTGTAGCACACTTCTTTCAGGAGGCTCATAATAATAGTATGCTTAGACTGGCCAGAAATATCTCAAATGACTCCTCACATGTCTTGCACAGTGAATATCAGCTTCTGCCTTCAAACAGACGCTTTAGAGTTCATTCTTTTAACCGCATCAGACATAAAAACTCTTTCATACATCAATCTATCCTATTATTAAACCAGCTACATTAAATGCAGTGCAATACTTATTTCAGGGATATACGTCTCCAAGACATTGTCTGTGTGTATGTTTTATGTCATTTTCTGTTGTTATACATGTTCTTTTTTTTTTTCCTATTTGGAAGTTTATGTCATTTAAGGTAATGTTTCATGTATGTCTGTTGTTGTTATTAATCTCGTGTATGTTTGTATGTATGTGTATGTCCTCTTTTTTTTCTATACAAGCTACCCGGGGATGCACAAAGAATTTCAGCCTTGGCTGACAATAAAGTTGTATCGTATTGTATCGTATCATATCATATCGTACAAAGCAAGATCTTTTTCCTAAACTTAATTAGTCGTTTCGGTGCCTACTTTTCTTCTCCGGGAACCATCACCTTATCGTGGTGGAGAGGTTTGTGTGTCCCTATGAACCTGAGGGCTGTGTTGTCTGGAGCTTTGTGCTCCTGGTAGGGTCTCCCAAGGCAAAGTGGTCTCAGGTGAGGGGCCAGACAAAGAATGGTTCAAAAATCCTATGAAAAATCGAGGAAGGGATGAAGTGACCCTGCCCAGAGGAAGCCCGGGGCCCCCGTTTGGAGCCAGGCCCAGATGGAGGGCTCGTCAGCGAGCGTCTGGTAGCCGGGTTTGCCACGGAGCCCGGCCGGGCACAGCCCGAAAAAGCTACGTGGCGGACATCCCTCCATCCCATGGGCCCACCACCTGTGGGAGGAACCGCTGGGGTCGGGTGCGCTGCCACATGGGTGGCAGTGAAGGTCAGGGGCCTCGACGGACCAGACCCGGGCAGCAGAGGCTGGCTCTGGGGACGTGGAATGTCACCTCTCTGTGGGGGAAGGAGCCGGAACTTGTGCGGGAGGTGGAGCGCTACTGGTTAGATCTGGTGGGGCTTACCTCTACGCACAGTCTTGGTTCTGGAACCATACTCCTGGATAGGGGTTGGACTCTTTTCTTCTCCGGAGTTGCCCAGGGTGTGAGGCGCCGGGCGGGTGTGGGGATACTTACAAGCCCCCGGCTGAGCGCCGCTACGTTGGAGTTTAACCCGGTGGACGAGAGGATCGCCTCCCTACGCCTGCGGGTTGTGGGGGGGAAAACTCTGACTGTTGTTTGTGCATATGCACCAAACAAGAGTTCAGAGTATTCGGCCTTCTTGGAGACCTTGAGTGGAGTCCTGCATGGGGCTCCAGTTGGTGGGACTCCATAGTTCTGCTGGGGACTTCAACGCGCACGTGGGTAATGATGGAGACACATGGAGAGGCGTGATTGGGAGGAACGGCCTCCCTGATCTAAACCAGAGTGGTTGTTTGTTGTTGGACTTCTGTGCTAGTCATGGATTGTCTATAACGAACACCATGTTCGAACATAGGGATGCTCATAAGTGTACTTGGTACCAGAGCACCCTAGGCCAAAGGTCAATGATCGATTTTATAATCGTTTCATCTGATCTGAGGCCATATGTTTTGGACACTCGGGTGAAGAGAGGGGCGGAGCTGTCAACCGATCACCATCTGGTGGTGAGTTGGGTCAGGGGGTGGGGGAAGACTCTGGACAGACCTGGTAAGCCCAAACGGGTAGTGCGGGATAAATTGGGAACGTCTGGAGGAGGCCCCTGTCCGACAGACTTTCAACTCACACCTCCGGCGGAGCTTTTCGTGCATCCCTGTGGAGGCTGGGGGGCATTGAACCCGAGTGGACAATGTTCAAAGTTTCCATTGCTGAAGCTGCGGTGAGGAGCTGTGGTCTTAGGGTCTTAGGTGCCTCAAGGGGCGGTAACCCACGAACACCGTGGTGGACACCGGTGGTCAGGGAAGCCGTCCGACTGAAGAAGGAGTCTTTCCGGGATATGTTATCCCAGACGACTCCGGAGGCAGTTGTAAGGTACCGAAGGGCCCGAAGGGCTGCAGCCTCTGCCGTGAAAGAGGCAAAGCAGCGTGTGTGGGAGAAGTTCGGAGAAGACATGGAGAAGGACTTTCGGTCGGCACCAAGGTACTTCTGGAAAACCGTTCGCCACCTCAGGAGGGGAGCGGGGAACCATCCAAGCTGTGTACAGTAAGGATGGGACGCTGTTGACCTCAACTGAGGAGGTAATAGGGCGGTGGAAGGAGCACTTTGAGGAACTCCTAAATCCGACTAATACGCCCTCTATGGTAGAGGCAGAGCTGGAGGATGAGGGGGGATTGGCATCAATTTCCCTGGTGGAGGTTGCTGAGGTAGTTAAACAACTCCACAGTGGCAAAGCCCCCAGGAATTGATGAGATCCGTCCAGAAATGCTTAAAGCTCTGGGTGTGGAGGGGTTGTCTTGGTTGACACGCCTCTTCAACATTGCGTGGAAGTCTGGGACGGTGCCTAAGGAGTGGCAGACCGGGGTGGTGGTTCCCCTTTTTTAAAAAGGGGGGACCAGAGGGTGTGTGCCAATTACAGGGGTATCACACTTCTCAGCCTCCCGGTAAAGTCTACTCCAAGGTGCTGGAAAGGAGGGTTCGGTCGATAGTCGAATCTCAGGTTGAAGAGGAACAATGCGGATTCCGTCCTGGTCGTGGAACAACGGACCAGATCTTTACTCTCGCAAGGATCCTGGAGGGAGCCTGGGAGTATGCCCAACCAGTCTACATGTGTTTTGTGGATCTGGAGAAGGCGTATGACCGGGTGCCCCGGGAGATACTGTGGGAGGTGCTGCGGGAGTACAGGGGTGAGGGGTCCCTTCTCAGGGCCATCCAATCTCTGTACGACCAAAGCGAGAGCTGTGTCCGGGTTCTTGGCAGTAAGTCGGACTCGTTTCAGGTGAGAGTTGGCCTCCGCCAGAGCTGCGCTTTGTCACCAATCCTGTTTGTAGTATTTATGGACAGGATATCGAGGCGTAGTCAGGGTGGAGAGGGGTTGCAGTTCGGTGGGCTGGGGATCTCATCGCTGCTTTTTGCAGATGATGTGGTCCTGATGGCATCATCGGCCTGTGACCTTCAGCACTCACTGGATCGGTTCGCAGCCGAGTGTGAAGCGGCTAGGATGAGGATCAGCACCTCTAAATCGGAGGCCATGGTTCTCAGCAGGAAACCGATGGAGTGCCTTCTCCAGGTAGGGAATGAGTCCTTACCCCCAAGTGAAGGAGTTCAAGTACCTTGGGGTCTTGTTCGCGAGTGAGGGGACAATGGAGCGGGAGATTGGTCGGAGAATCGGCACAGCAGGTGCGGTATTACATTCAATTTATCGCACCGTTGTGACGAAAAGAGAGCTGAGCCAGAAGGCAAAGCTCTCAATCTACCGGTCAGTTTTTGTTCCTACCCTCACCTATGGTCATGAAGGCTGGGTCATGACCGAAAGAACAAGATCCAGGGTACAAGCGGCCGAAATGGGTTTCCTCAGGAGGGTAGCTGGCGTCTCCCTTAGAGATAGGGTGAGAAGCTCAGTTATCCGTGAGGAGCTCGGAGTAGAGCCGCTGCTCCTTTGCGTCGAAAGGAGCCAGTTGAGGTGGTTCGGGCATCTGGTAAGGATGCCCCCTGGGCGCCTCCCTAGGGAGGTGTTCCAGGCACGTCCAGCTGGGAGGAGGCCTCGGGGGAGACCCAGGACTAGGTGGAGGGATTATATCTCTAACCTGGCCTGGGAACGCCTTGGGATCCCCCAGTCGGAGCTGGTTAATGTGGCCCGGGAAAGGGAAGTTTGGGGTCCCCTGCTGGAGCTGCTACCCCCGCGACCCGACCCCGGATAAGCGGATGAAGATGGATGGATGGATGGTGCCTACTTTTGTCACCGCATAACGCTCACTTTTTCTTGTGTAAACCTAACCGTAATCTCCAAAAATGCCAAAATGACCGACAGCTTGCGGTGCTCTGTACCCGGCTCACAGTCACCTATTCTCAAGTAAGGGACTGTTCGTTATTTATTTAAGGGGCCACCAGAGGAGTTCTGGGACCTTTAGGGTAAAGACTAATTTTTCTGACCCTCCAAAATGATTTGAAAAAGTGGCATGACCCTCCCCTTATGTGCTAGTTTGCACTTAGCAAAGATGTACAGATGCCATTTGATTTTTTACAGCCATAACATACACGAGTTAACCTCTGAATTCTGATCTTACACATCACACTACTCTATTATGGTGGGGGGCATTTCAGTAGATTAACTCACTAACATTGTTATGGTGTGGGGGCCATTTCAGCAGATTTACTCACTAACATTGTTGTGGTGTGGGGGCCATTTCAGTAGATTTACTCACTAACATTGTTATGGTGGGGGGGGGCATTTCAGGAGATTTACTCACTAACATTGTTATGGTGTGGGGGCCATTTCAGGAGATTAACTCACTAACATTGTTATGGTGGGGGGGGGGCCATTTCAGGAGATTAACTCACTAACATTGTTATGGTGTGGGGGCCATTTCAGGAGATTAACTCACTAACATTGTTATGGTGGGGGGGGGGCCATTTCAGGAGATTAACTCACTAACATTGTTATGGTGGGGGGGCCATTTCAGTAGATTTACTCACTAACATTGTTATGGTGGGGGGGCCATTTCAGGAGATTTACTCACTAACATTGTTGTGGTGTGGGGGCCATTTCAGCAGATTTACTCACTAACATTGTTGTGGTGTGGGGGCCATTTCAGTAGATTTACTCACTAACATTGTTATGGTGTGGGGGCCATTTCAGTAGATTTAACTCACTAACATTGTTATGGTGGGGGGGGGGCCATTTCAGGAGATTAACTCACTAACATTGTTATGGTGGGGGGGGGGCCATTTCAGGAGATTAACTCACTAACATTGTTATGGTGTGGGGGGGGGGCCATTTCAGGAGATTAACTCACTAACATTGTTATGGTGGGGGGGGGGCCATTTCAGGAGATTAACTCACTAACATTGTTATGGTGGGGGGGGGGCCATTTCAGTAGATTTACTCACTAACATTGTTATGGTGGGGGGGGGGCCATTTCAGGAGATTTACTCACTAACATTGTTATGGTGTGGGGGGGGCCATTTCAGGAGATTTACTCACTAACCCATATACATGGTGGGGGCATTTCGGGATTTACTCACTAACATTGTTGTGGTGGGGGGGCATTTCAGGAGATTAACTCACTAACATTGTTATGGTGTGGGGGCCATTTCAGTAGATTTACTCACTAACATTGTTATGGTGTGGGGGGCCATTTCAGTAGATTTACTCACTAACATTGTTATGGTGTGGGGGGCCATTTCAGTAGATTTACTCACTAACATTGTTATGGTGGGGGGGGGGCCATTTCAGGAGATTTACTCACTAACATTGTTATGGTGTGGGGGCCATTTCAGGAGATTAACTCACTAACATTGTTATGGTGGGGGGGGCCATTTCAGGAGATTAACTCACTAACATTGTTATGGTGGGGGGGGGGCCATTTCAGGAGATTCACTCACTAACATTGTTATGGTGGGGGGGGGGCCATTTCAGGAGATTCACTCACTAACATTGTTGTGGTGTGGGGGCCATTTCAGGAGATTTACTCACTAACATTGTTATGGTGTGGGGGCCATTTCAGTAGATTAACTCACTAACATTGTTATGGTGTGGGGGCCATTTCAGGGGATTAACTCACTAACATTGTTATGGTGGGGGGGGCCATTTCAGTAGATTTATTCACTAACATTGTTATGGTGTGGGGGCCATTTCAGCAGATTTACTCACTAACATTGTTATGGTGTGGGGGCCATTTCAGCAGATTACTCACTAACATTGTTATGGTGGGGGGGCCATTTCAGGAGATTTACTCACTAACATTGTTATGGTGGGGGGGCCATTTCAGGAGATTTACTCACTAACATTGTTATGGTGGGGGGCATTTCAGTAGATTAACTCACTAACATTGTTATGGTGGGGGGGCCATTTCAGGAGATTTACTCACTAACATTGTTATGGTGGGGGGGCCATTTCAGTAGATTAACTCACTAACATTGTTATGGTAGGGGGGCCATTTCAGGAGATTTACTCACTAACATTGTTATGGTGTGGGGGCCATTTCAGGAGATTAACTCAGTAACATTGTTATGGTGGGGGGGCCATTTCAGGAGATATACTCACTAACATTGTTATGGTGTGGGGGCCATTTCAGGAGATTAACTCACTAACATTGTTATGGTGGGGGGGCCATTTCCGGAGATATACTCACTAACATTGTTGTGGAAACACAGTAAGCATGGAAACTAAATGCACACTTCCTGCATTACTGCATTACTTCAAATACTAAGTTACTCCTCTAGTAAACTAGTATTCACATGAAATAAAACAATAAAATATTGAGACCATTCAGCAAAGGACACTGGGATATAACAATTCAACACTGATTGCTATGGACTCGTCACTAGGCTTCCTCAGTCGTTGTATATTTTAGCATATAGGTAAAGCTGCCGAGGCTGAACATTATATTCCAAAACATATATGTTTATTTTTAAAGCAGATTTTAAATGACATTGTAACAATTTAACAATCCGTCCTTATGAAATCCAATCACGGCACGGCTGTCTTGGAACGCAATAGACAGACGCTTAAATTCAACAAAAATGTAACGGTGACCAATCAGTGTTGGACCTGCAGTCTGCTGAGATGATCTCCAAACGCAGAAACCAAGCGCATTCACACCATAAAACGTTAAGACACGTTAAGAAAAAAGATCCGTATTTTGCCGTAATCCAATGACACGGAAAAAACGTAATCCACAGCGATCAGTAGATCCACAAAAAGGTAAATGACACGGTGTATCCAGCAAGGTCTATACGAGCGTCACAGTCACCATCAGCTCCAAACAGGTGAACGAGGCCTCTCCACTTCACTGTTTAAACAAAGTGGAATAAACGTATAAAAATCCAAATCTACACAAAACCCGCAATCAATTAGTAAGCTGACATCACATTTATATACAGGGCATTTAGGAAAGCTTTATTGCAACGTTTGCACGGCAAGCTGTCCAGACTAGTGCAACAGTAACTTTCATTTTTTGCGTCCTGCTGCTCCCATCATCACCCAGGTAATATTTTTTTTACTAAAGCAGTATATGAAATCTGATGTATTACCTACCACCATCTAGTTAAATTGTGGTGTAATTATTCCACTCATTTTTTAAATAATGCAAATACCCATTTCAGCCACCAGGGGGGCAGTGCTCCCCCTGCCACCCAGCAAACTCATGGGTCAGACCCATCTGGTAGCGAAGGAGGGCAGAGACTGAGAGCTACATGAAAAAAAATGCACCAAACAAGCCACTTTCAAATTTTGCTGTTTTCATGAATACAAAAGTTGGGTGAAATCATACGATGATATCATACGTTTTAGTGTGGATACCTTCTCGTGCCATATCCTACGAACCCGTTCATGAGAATGCGTTGATCTAAACAAAGGGACTCTAAATCTCCCGTTAGAAGGCATAAGTTGGTATTCATAATTTGAAACATGCACGGAGTCTGAACAGAAGAGATGCTGTTAGCAAGCCTGAGCATGCTCTTCTTGTGGATTGTTTGAAACGAGTGGCCAGTGATTTTAGGGCAAACTTTGAATTGGTTGTATAATTTAGTTTTAAGTTTAGCAGATAGCCAGGCTGGGCTATAGTACAGCATGACTCACGAATGAATCACTTATTAGAGTTATAAAACAGAGAAATAATCTGGCCGCTGGTTAGAATCTAAGCCAAGTCAAGGCGCTTCAGTACCAGTAATACATTTAGTGCTGATAGCCTTCTTGTCATAACACTGCACTACACAGATACTTGGGAAACCATCCAATTAGCCAGAAGTTGTACTAGGAAATGCTACTGTTCTGACAAATTACTGGAAGAATGGTTTCCAGAGGGTGACTACAGCATGTATGTACAGTATGTTCTGTGCTGTGGTAAAAGGCTGGCACAGTGTTCGTTCTTTCGGCCAGTAATTCTTCAGAAAGCAATAGCTCAGGCTAACTGAATGCCCTTCTGCATAAAAAACAATCTATGTAGTCATGACCAGACTCAAATGGAATCTGCTGATTTTGTTACTGTTATCAGCGGTGGTCTAGAATGAAAATCTGCAGAATTAAGCGGACTGTTTTTCTGCTTGGGGTGGAGATGTGTTAACACTCAGAGTTTTGTAGTGTAGTGTGAAATACAGTATACAGTGAATTTCTACTTTCACAGACTGGGTTGGTGCACAATGCCTCAGCTTGCCCAGGAATGTGGAAAAGGGGTTGTTTGGTGTGTTGATGTGCAGGTTGTTAGGAGAGCAGAGGTGGGTTATTCTCCTGTTCCAACATGACTGTCTGCACCTTATTTCCAAAAAGCAGGGATAAAAGAATGGGATCAGATAGACTAGGAGAGATAGTTTTGTATTTTCGCATGACTGCAGTGGCACCTGCGGTCCCTGGTTCCTGTTGAGTAATAATGGGATGGTGGTGACGCATGTACGCAGGAATTCAGAATAAGCTTTTTCTAACGAGGTGAGGACACACCCTGACCTTGTTATACCCTAGATAAACAATATGCTTCAGCAGCAAGCAGTGATGGGAAAAACAAAATCTTTAATGATATATTAACATTGAAAGAAGCACTAAGGGTCCCTCAGCCATTGAAGCTGTAAGTACTGATATCAGTAAAAAAAAAACATCCTAAGGATGAAGGAAAAAAAAACCTGTATAAACTGTACATAATATTAAAAGGAGATCATGGTTACTTTATGTGTGTATTAGGTGTCACTTACATCTGCCAAAACTTGCACAACATTTTCAAGGGAACTGGCTGTAACACACAGACCAAGAATCACTGATGATCAGTGACATTTGTCTCAGGTTATGTAACCTGTACATTGCTACGTTTTGGGTTAAAAATGAATAGCAGAAAAGGCCCGATCACCTTTTGTTTTCAGGTTTGACCAGGGAATGACCAAGAGTGACCTACTAGATCCAAGGTTACGTTTGGGGTTGTTTGTGGTGATAAGTTCATCCCTATATTTGGGAGCTATCCCCATGTGAGCCTTTAAGGTGATCATTTCAAATTTTAAATTAGATATTAAAATCGGTGTTGTGTGTTCTCTCCTGCTGGACCTGGTTATGAGTCAGGCTGTGGCAAGGGACAGCAAAACTATTTTCCAGACTCAGAGGTTTGTCTGCCCCCATTCTGTATTACTGCGGCCTTATCAATGCACAAGTCAAAGTCTGGAAGTAATTGCAGACACTGTGATGGCTGGCAGACGATGAGGGTACCGATACAGACAGAGATAGCACCTATAAGCTTTTATTGTGAGCGTCATGTTTCGCTTTGAATCTGTTCTCTTTATTGAACATTCATGTTGGAAACATTGCAACACGTTGTTGTGAAACCACTTCTGTTTGACAGCTCTAACACAAAGGATGTGACTAAGAATATGCTTAATGTGTAGAAATTGTGTAGGAGAAAATAAAAAACTCCAAAAATAACCTGCTATTGATTTTTTTTAAGAAACCAGCTGTTTGACAGATTACACACAGAGAGGAATCTTTTAATTTTCATGGTTTACTTTTATTATTTTGTCAAAGCAATTACATTTTCTAGTAGCATGTCAGTGACTCATCTTCTGTTTAGCTTTAGTGACGTCTATTTTTGTGTTTGTCCTTGTCTTTTGTAGAGCTGGACTGGATCCATATCAGTTGCTGATGGGCCTATAAAGCGCACAGAGACGTGTATGTCAGCTGTACAAACCGCCTCTTTATTCACCACTTCTAAGTGCGTTTGCTGTAAGCTCCTTTTGTTTATGGACCACCAGCCCAGTAAAATCCCATGTATCTGTAAAAGTAATTAGATTACACACTGGAGCTCCAGATGGGAAATCTTTCGTCTTAGTGAGATTTGCGCAGTCTGTTTTAGGGGTCGTGTGGTTTCTTACGTGCCTAGACAGTGAGAGACAGTAGCAGACTGTAAGCTTTATGACTTCCTGTAAATTCTGCTTTGGACACACAAGGGACTTCTTTTCCACTGAACTCCTTATATTCAACCAGACAATTCTTGACTGTCAAAATTTGTGATGATGATGTATTGATGATAATAGTACAGATTATAAATTTGTACCCATGCCTGCATTCTCCTGTGATTCCAACTAGTCTGTTTTCTTTGACAGCTTAAATGTTGTTATGAGAACTGAAATCAGTGTCTTGAAAGATTAATGTGGTGTGTATATATATATGTTTAAGGATCCAGAAGATAAGTCTTTGATGACCATGTTTTACCCAAAGGTTTGTCCAAAAGGACCTCAGTTATAGCCAGCACTGGCCCAATCTTTAGCCCACATAGTATCAATGGATGCAAACAATCAGCTTGAGGATGACTGTCTACATGACCCTCACTTGTAATTCACTTTGGGCCATGGAACCATTTAAAAAAATGTCCTATGGGAATTTGCTGACATATAACAAACCCATGTAGAGTAGGGCCTGCAGTTAGGTTGAACGTTTTCCTGTGATTTAGTCATAAAATGGCATTTATTGTAATTTCTGTTGAGATTATTCTTTCTAATTCCTTAGATTATGAATAGACAAACAGTTCCTTTGAATGTACACTTTTCCATCATATTTTGTTATCAGATTTAATATGTCTGAATGGGAAATTGAAATTTTTAATGTGCACAAAGTATGATGGTATTTTAAACTACTGATTTAGTGTCTGATGTGCAAAGCACAAAGCACGCTAGTTATTATCCGCCATATGTTTTTTTTCTTCCAATGATCAGTTTGTTTTCTGCTGTTTTCAGTCCTTTTCTGAGTTTATAATGGGTGTGTATTGTACTGCTTAGTGTGTGTCACATGGTCTATGTCACCCACTGATCTCCTTCTGCATTTTCAAAATATTCTGACCTCAACCTTTGTAACTTCCACAACCTTCACCTTTCATGCACAATTTTAGACATCCAAATGTAGACAAATGTTTCCTTTTGACACAAGATGAGTATTCAAGCCGTAGGAAAGCTTGAGGATTTTCTGCTTCAAAGCACCAAGCAAGTTCACTGTCTCGTTAACGTTCACATGTCAAAATGTTAAACGTATGCTTGTAGTCAATCTCTTATACTCATACTCTGTTATACTTTTATGAAATTAAAAAACTAGAAAATGCATTTCCTGCAGAAAATGCTTGTGAATGCTGAAAAGCCAAATTGGATTGCTGGCATAATTGCGTAAGAAGATGGTGAAGTAGTGAGAATAGTTGGAAGAGTGGTAATGGATTCAATTAGTATAAATTTCATTGACATATTGAATAATACCAATGTTTTAAACAAAATAATGGAATAGTTTAAGGTTTCAAAAAAAAGAAAAGTCTGTTACACGAGCAGTGAGTAGTGGACCCAAATGCAGAGAGGAGGCAGGAAGGCAGGAGAAGGTTGAGTACAGGAGTTTATTTCATCAAAAAACAAGGAAAATGCAAACAGAGAGAGTCCCCAAAAACCAAGGGCAAAAACTTCTATCCAAAAAAAATACAAAACACAAGGAAAAGAAAACCAAAAACCACAAGAGTCTCCAAAAAGCCAAGAACAGATAAAAAAAAAAAGGAAATCCAGGGAGTAACAAACCTGAGTAGATTGACAAAGGGAGGTAAAGCACACACAAACTGACCAGACGAAGACACAAAACGATCTGACAACAGACAAAGGAAACACAGGGGCTAAATAAACATATAATAATAATAATAATAATAATAATAATAATAATAATAATAATAATAATAATAATAATAAACAGGTGACACTAGCGCTGGGGAACAGGTGGAGCACATCAGACAATCACACAGGCGGGAAAACAAAGGAAGTAAAACTAGACATGACAAGACAGACAACAGACTATCAAAATAAAACAGGAAACAGAACATAAACGTGGAAATACACAACAGGGAACAGAAAAATACACAACAAAATATACACAGACCACAGAATACAAAACACAACAGGAAACATACAGAAATAATAACAGGCAACAGAAATGTCCAAAACCACGACAGTACCCCCTCCTCAAGGGGCGGATTCCAGACGTCTCAAAAAACAAAACAAAAAACAACCCAGGGAGGGCGGCAAGGGAAGACCGGAGGAGCAGCAAAAGATCAAAAAACAAAAAGTGTCCAAAGAACCAAAAACAACCCAAGGAGGGCGGAGAGAGTCTGGGTGAGGCAGAGAGTCAACGGGGACAAGGGGCACTGGAGACAGGGAACAGAGGGCACTAGGGAACTGGGGACCATGGGCCCTCAGGAACAGGGAACCATGGGCACTCGGGAACAGGGAACCATGGGCACTCGGGAACAGGGAACTGAACTGCTTAGGCCAGCAGGGCTGCTGTCAGTAGTGAAGGGGAACCCCTCCGGTGGCCGAACAGGCTATCGAGGACTCCCAGGCGGCTGGTAGCGAAGGCAAGGCAAGGCAGCTTTATTTGTAGAGCACATTTCAGCAACAGGGCAATTCAAAGTGCTTTACATGAAAACAGATTAAAAAATTAAAAACAGATAAAATACGAGACAAAAACAATTACAGTGCAGTATAAGAAATTAAACATTGAAGAGCAGTTAAAACAGTTCAATATATAAAAGCAGATAAAATAACTTGGACACTCCTGGACTCAGTGATCCATTTTTTCGGAAAGCCAAAGCTTTTTGACCAATATAACAGATATACCAAGCAGTCCGGTCCATACTTTCTAACCATCTCACCGTCTATGGGTCCAGATGCGTTGCACAGCTTTGAGGTTTCATTCCCCATAGTTACAGAAGCTTTTCTTGAGTATACTCTTATCATTTTCGATGTGGTCGTCACCGCAAAGCTTAGTTCTTTTCTTCTCAAACCTTGTAAAACCCGGTACAGCCCTGCAGACAAAAATCTCTTAATAGTCCAGAACGTGTTCTTAAACTATTTTATTTCTTCTGCAGTCTGTCTCTAAATAGTCAAGAACTCGCTCAGAGTGTTGATAGACTATTTTTTCTTTTTAGGCTTCTGCCTAAATTAGTTAGTTACTCCGACTAACTTTTTGACCAGCCCAACGTCTGTCTCTTCTGTCCAACGTCTGTCTCTTCTGTCAACTATTGTCATGCCTGCATCAGAGAAATAACGATAAAGATAAAAGATAAAATAGGAATTTCTCTTTATATGCTTATATAGATTGTTATACAGTGTCAACAATGCCGTTTCGGTATAAGAAATGAACATGAACATGAGTTATTTAAAGAAAGGCAACATCAAAAAGATTGATTTAAAAGAACTGAGAGTTGCAGCAGACCTGCAGTTTTCTGGGAGTTTGTTCCAGATATGTGGAGCATAAAAAATAAACGCTGCTTCCCCCTGTTTAGTTCTGACTCTGGGGACAACAAGCAGGCCTGTCCCAGACGACCTGAGAGGTCTGGGTGGTTCATAGTGTAGTAGCAGATCAGAAATGTATTTTGGCCCTTAACCGTTTAGTGATTTATAAAGCAGCAAAAGTATTTTGAAATCTAGTCTTTGAGGCACTGGAAGCCAGTGTAGAGACTTCAGAATTGGAGTGATGTGATCCACTCTCTTGGTCTTAGTGAGGACTCGAGCAGCAGCGTTCTGAATCAGCTGCAACTGTCTGATTGATTTTTAGGGAGACCTGTAAAGACACCGTTACAGTAGTCAAGTCTACTGAAGATAAAAGTATGGACAAGTTTTTCCAAATCCTGCTGAGACATAAGTCCTTTAACCCTTGATATATTTTTAAGGTGGTAATATGCTGACTTTGTAATTGTCTTAATGTGGCTGTTAAAATTCAGGTCTGAGTCCATGACTACACCAAGATTTCTGGCTTTGTCTGTTGTTTTTAACATTATCGTTTGAAGCTGAGTGCTGACTTTTAATCGTTCCTCCTTTGCTCCAAAAACAACCACCTCAGTTTTTTCATCATTTAATTTAAGAAAGTTCTGGCACATCCAGTTGTTAATTTGTTCAATGCACTTAGTCAGTTATTGTATTGGACTATAGTCCCCTGGCGATAAGGTTATATAAATTTGTGTGTCATCCGCATAACTATGGTAACTTATTTAATTGTTTTCCATAATTTGAGCCAGTGGAAGCATGTAGATGTTAAACAGGAGAGGCCCCAGAACGGAGCCTTGGGGAACTCCGCACGTCATAATTGTATGCTCAGATGTATAATTCCCTATAGACACAAAGTAGTCCTTATTCTTTAAATAAGACTCAAACCACTTTAGTACTGAGCCAGAAATGCCAACCCAGTTTTCCAATCGGTCTAGTAATATGTCATGGTCGACCGTATCAAATGCAGCACTGAGATCAAGTAATACCAAGACTGAAATTTTGCCACTATCTGTGTTTAAGTGGATGTCATTAAAGACTTCAACAAGAGCTGTCTCAGTGCTGTGGTGTGGTCGAAAACCCAACTGGAAGGCATCAAAACTGTTGTTTAGTGACAAGAAAAGGTTGAGTTGTTGAGAAACCGTTTTTTCAATGATTTTACTTTAAAATGGAAGGTTTGATATCGGCCTATAGTTGCTCATTAGTGACGTGTCTAGATTGTTCTTTTTTAAGAGTGGCTTAATGAGTGCAGTTTTCAGGGCCTGTGGGAAGATACCTGAGAGAAGAGACGTGTTTACAATCTGTAGAAGATCTGGAGCCAAACAATTCGAAACATTTTTGAAAAGGCCCGTTGGTAGAATATCAAGGCAGCAGGAGGAGGTTTTCAGATGTTGTATAATGTCCTCCAGGTTTTTACGGTTAATCATATGAAATTGGGTCATATTGGAATTTGTTTTGCCTTGACACTGTGACAACACATACCCTGTACTCGATATGGAGGCACTGACTGTTTAATTGTCTAATTTTCTGAATTTTGTCTTTGAAGAAGGTGGCAAAATCATTGCAGGCCTCGGTGGATAAAAGTTCAGATGCTACTGGTACTGGAGGGTTTGTTAACCTATCGACAGTAGCAAATAAAGCACGTGAGTTATTATTGTTTTTGGCAATAATGTCCGAGAAGAAGGACCGCCTTGCATTCCTCAGTTCCAAATTATAAATGCGAAGTCTCTCTTTATAGGTGTTGTAGTGGACCTGGAGATTAGTTTTTCGCCACCTTCATTCTGCTTTTCGACACTCTCTTTTTTCTGTTATTACCAGTATGGCATTTCTCCATGGAGATCTTTTCTTATCAGAGACAGTTGTTACCTTAATGGGAGCAATGGCATCAATAACATTTGTAATTTTACAATTGAAATTGTCTACAAGCTCAGTGACTGAGACGCCTGAGAGGGTGAGTGTGGAGGAGAAAAGCTGAATGAATGTTTCACTGGTGTTGTCAGAGATATACCGTTTTCTTATTAACTATGTTTGGACACTGTTGTGCACAGAGATAGTGCCATTAAAGAAAACACAGGAATGATCAGAGAGAGCAGCATCAGTCACCACAACCCTGGAAATGTTCAAACCCTTCGAGATAATCAAGTCCAGAGTGTGCCCCTTATTGTGCGTGGGCTCCGTCACATGCTGAGTCAGTCCATAGTTCTCAAAAATACAACACAGTTCTTTGGTCCCTCTGTCCTGGGGGTTGTCAACATGAATGTTGAAATCACCAGCAATAACTACACAGTCAAAGTTAATACAGATTATAGACAGCAGTTCACTAAAGTCGTCAAAGAAGGATGCACAGTATTTAGGTGGCTTGTAGATAATTAGAAATATAGGTTGAGACGGGGACCTTAGCTGAAAAGCCACATATTCAAAAGAAGCAAAGTTTCCATAAGATATTTGAGTACATTGGAACGAGTCATTAAACAAAATGGCGAAGGTGAAACCCCTCCGGTGGCCGGCAGTGAAGGCAAGGTCCTTCTGGTGGCCGAGCAGGACGGCGAAGATAGAGCCCTTCGGGCAGCAAAGCCAGACGTCGAGGACTCTTGGGCGGCCGTTGCTGAAGGCGAAACCCTTCTGGCAAAACCCCTCTGGCGGCCGGACAGGACGGCGAGGGCAGCGCCTCTCTGGAGGCCGAGCAGGTCAGCCAAGGTGGAGTCCCTCAGGAGGCGAAGGGGCAGCTGGGCTGGGGCCAGGTGACGGGTCAGCTGGGCTGGGGCCAGGCAACGGGTCAGCTGGACAGGGGCCAGGCGACGGGTCAACTAACCTGGAGCAAGGCAGCGGGTCAGGGGGAAAACAAAGGAAGTAAAACTTGACATGACAAGACAGAAAACAGACTATCAAAATAAAACAGGAAACAGAACATAAATGGGGAAATACACAACAGGGAACAGAAAAATACACAACAAAATATACACAGCCCACAGAATACAAAACACAACAGGAAACATACAGAAATAATAATAACAGGCAACAGAAATGTCCAAAACCATGGCAAAGTCATAGTATAGGTATGTCAAAAAAGTGAAGAGAAGTCATAGTATAGAATGTTGAAAAATGTGATAAAAAGACACAGTATAGCATGTCAAAAAGTCATTAAAAAGTAATAGTGTAGCATGATGATGAAATACTTAGAAAAGTAATTTTATTGTATATTGAAAAAAGTCCAGGGTACAAGCGGCCGAAATGGGTTTCCTCAGGAGGGTAGCTGGCGTCTCCCTTAGAGATAGGGTGAGAAGCTCAGTTATCCGTGAGGAGCTCGGAGTAGAGCCGCTGCTCCTTTGCGTCGAAAGGAGCCAGTTGAGGTGGTTCGGGCATCTGGTAAGGATGCCCCCTGGGCGCCTCCCTAGGGAGGTGTTCCAGGCACGTCCAGCTGGGAGGAGGCCTCGGGGGAGACCCAGGACTAGGTGGAGGGATTATATCTCTAACCTGGCCTGGGAACGCCTCGGGATCCCCCAGTCGGAGCTGGTTAATGTGGCCCGGGAAAGGGAAGTTTGGGTTCCCCTGCTGGAGCTGCTACCCCCGCGACCCGACCCCGGATAAGCGGATGAAGATGGATGGATGGATGGATGAAAAAAGTCATAGTATAGTATTCGAAAATAGTGATAAAAGTCATAGTATTCGAAAAAGTGATAACAAAGTCATAGTATAGTTTGTTGAAAAAAGCGGCATGAAAACAGCCTGCCTGGACTGGGAATAATACCTGGGTCAGATTAAGCAGAGATTACTTGCTGGTTGTTGTTGGTGCAATGCTAACCATTGAGCCACTGTGCCAACAAGAAATTTTGTTGAAAACAGTCATGTATGGTATGTCAAAAAAAATGATAAAAGAGTCATAGTATAGTATGTTGAAAAAATCCATAGAATAGTATGTCAACAAAGTGATAAAAAGTCATAGTATAGTTTTCAAAAAACTGATAACAAAGTCATAGTATACTATGTCAAAAATAGTCATAGTATGACTAAAAGACAAAAAAGTATGGTACGTGGAAAAAAGTGATAAAAGAGTCATAATATAGTAAAAACATCATAGTATAGTATGTTGATAAAAGTGACTAAAAAAAAGTCATAGTATAGCATGTCAAACAAGTGATAAAAAGTCATAGTATAGTTTTCAAAAAAGTGAAAACAAAGTCATAGTATAGTATGTTAAAAAAAGTCATAGTATAGTATGTTGAAAAAAGTGATAACAAAGTCATAGTATAGTATGACGAAAAAAATTATAAAAGAGTCATAGTATAGTATGTTGAAAAAAGTCAGAATAGCATATAAAAAAGTGATGAAAAGTCATAGTATAGTATTCAAAAAAGTGATAGTCATACTAGTGTATGTTTAAAAAAGTGATAACAAAGTCATAGTATAGTATGTTGAATAAAGTGTTAAAAAAGTCATAGTATAGTATGTCGAAAAAAAGTGATAAAAAAGTCATAGTATAGTATGTCGAAAAAAAGTCATAGAATAGCATGTAAAAAAAGTGATATAAAGTCATAGTATAGTATTTGAAAATGTGATGAAAAAGGGATAAAAAAAACTCATAGAATAGTATGTTGAAACAAGTGATAACAAAGTCATAGTATAGTATGTCGAAAAAAGTCATAGTATAGTTTGTTTAAAAAAGTGATAACAAAGTCATAGTATACTATGTCGAAAAAAGTGATTTAAAAGTAGAAAGTAGAATGTCGAAAAATGTCATAGTACAGTATGTCAAGAAAAGTGATACAAAAAGTGGAAATACTTTTATGTAAAGAAGTCATAGTATAGAATGTCAAAAAAATGGATAACAAAGTAAAAGTATTGCATGTCTAAAACACCTGGGTCGGACCTGGGTCAGATTAAGCAGAGATTACTTGCTTACTTAAAAAGTCATTGTATAGTATATTGAAAAAGTCATAGTATACTATGTCGAAAAAAGTGATTAAAAGACATAGTATAGCATGTCGAAAAAAGTAGTAAAAAAATCATAGTATGTATATCAAAAGAAGTCATAGTATAGAATGTCGCAAAAAACTATCAGAGTATTTAGGTTAGATTAGATTGACTTTATTGTCATTTCATATGTCACAAGTAGCAACACAATGTAGTTAGTGTCACTAGAAAAAAAAGTCATGAAAAAAGCCTGCCCGGACTCGTACTTGGGTCAGAGTATGCAGGGATTATTGCTTGCCAGTTGGCACAATGCTAACCATTGGGACACTGCCAACTGTCATGTGTGGTATGTCAAAAAATTCACGGCATAGTATGTTGATGAAAAGTGATTAAAAAGTCAAAGTATAGAATGTAAAAAAAAGTGATGAAAAAGTCATAGTATAGTATGTCGAAAAAAGTGGTAGTATAATATGTTAAAAATAGTCATAGTATAGTATGTGGAAAAAAAGTCACAAAAAGCCATAGCATTAATATCAAATGAAGTCATAGAATACTATGTTGAAAAAAGTGATAAAAAGGTCATAGAATTAATGTCAAAAAAGTCATAGTATAGTACATCAAAAATAGTCATAGTATAGTATGTTGAAAATTGTCAAAGAACAATATGTTGAAAAAAAAAGTCATAGTATCGTATGTCAAAAAAAAGACTTGGAATCAAAACTTTGTCAGAGTCTGCATTGCATACTTGCTGGTGCTCATTGGAGCAGTGCCAACAACTGAGCCACTGTGCCACTAAAAGAAATTATGTTGACAGTCATAGCATAGTACGTCAAAAAAAAGCCATACAAAGTCATAGTATAGTATGTCGAAAAAAGCCATTGAAAGTCACAGTATGGTCTGTCCAAACAAATCAAAGTATAGTACTATATGTCGAAAAGGGCTTAGTTTAGATTCAGCAGTGCCTTCTTGCTGGTGCTAGTTGGATCAGTGTTAGCCACTGTGTAACAAAGAAATTATGTTGAAAACAGTCATAATATAGTCAAAAAAGTGATTAAAAAAAGTCATAGTTGGTAGCTCACTTGGTAGAGGGCGTGCCACAGGTGCAAATCTGACCTGTGGTCCTTTGCTGCATGTCATTCCCCATCTATCTCCCCTTTCATGACTTCAGCTGTCCTATCAAATAAAGGGGGGGCTCATGGAAAGTAGCGATGTATGTGTGAGTTGCTGGATACTCAGATTTCCCAGTGGGGATGAATAAAGTATCTTCTATCTAGCTATCTATCTATTCTCCCTTCTGGGCCGAGATACAGGAAAAAAGCAATCAGTTTCAATTTTCCTTCGTTCCAAGTGCAATGGAAATGCTTAATTTGCACTGAACCTTGGCTGCACTGCTCAGCAGCACTATCGTGGCCTCCATTAGACTGGTTTGATACTTTTAACGAACAGATACATACAGACATTTGGTTGTGTTCTGTAAATGTTGTAATATATGTTGCATGTCCTTCTGTATGTTGTGCTTGTATTTTTTGGCCTCTACTGCCAATCAAGTTTCCTTCAAGGGACAATGAAGGTCTGTACTGATCTGTCTGCCTCAACCTAATCATCTGGGAAAACAAAAATGCTGTTTCAAGTTTAAATAAAGTGTGTTTGTTATATTTAGCTCCTCTAGGACTGCAGAGATCTCAGTCCAGCTGAGAGGTTCACTGATTCACTGCTCTGTGAGAGTCCCTCTGACTCACTGAAAACATTGTGCACTCTGTTCATAGCTGGTTCCAGATCTACAGCAGGAAAGATAAGAGATGTGCAAGAATGTATCATGACATTAACTAAAAATTATACTCCTCCTGACCTCTTATCTGGTATAAGATGGGAGTAACACAGTCACTTACATTACTGTAACTACTATCAGACATGCACATCAATCATTCAATGCGACGGACATTTTTACATGTCACTCTCTTAATTAAACCCCTGGATTACTTCTCTGACAAAGTCACTACAGCAATCACACTCGTTGGGACTTTTTAAACATTTCCATAACATTTATAACATGCTCAACTGAACGCCATCACATGAATTGAAAGACTTGGTGCAGGTCAGAACAACTTAGAGCTCGACACTCTATAACGGTGGGGATGGTGCATTTCTACACCGCCATCATTGAGTCCATCCTCACCTGCTCCATCACCATCTGGTACGCTGCTGCCACCGCTAAGGACAAGGGTAGAGTGCAGCGTACAGTGTTGTAATGTAACGAAGTACAAATATTTCACTACTGTACTTAAGTAGAATTTCCACGTATCTGTACTTTACTTCATTGTTTATATTTCCGGAAACTTTTACTTTTACCCCACTACATTTCCTAAATAAAATGTTTACTTTTACTCCACTACATACATACTCCCCTGAGCATCTTAGTTACTCGTTACTACAAAATAAAATCAGAAGAAATTATTTACACTAGAAAAAAAGCAGGTTTGGCGAATCATTGCTCCTAAATTGCCAAGATAATGCACACTCCATTCCAGTTGGTGACCTAATGCCTGTTTGTTGCCAAGCGGTAAAAAAAAAAAAACATAGGCCAAAACTAAAGAAGAAGAGGATAGTGTCATGGAAGCCCCTGGTGCAGGCTCTGCCGCCATGGTAACAGATGATGACCACCCCGACGACAGTGGTGATGAAGATAACGTTACACACCTTTGGCCATAAAATTCATAATCAAAGTTTTTATGTTTTTACTTTTACGTCTAATACTTAAGTATATTTATTATCAGAAAATGACTTTTGATACTTACGTACAGTAAATATCAGATACTTTAAGACTTTTACTTAAGTAATGCTCTAAAAGGTGACTTTAACTTCTACCAAAGTCATTTTCTGGTAAGATAATTGTACTTTTACTCAAGTATTGCTTTCAAGTACTTTATATAAGACTGGCAGTGTATCATCAGCTCTGCTGAGAAGGTGATTGGCTGCAATCTGCCGTCTCTCCAGGACCTGTACGCCTCCAGGACGCTGAGGCGGGCAGGAAAGATTGTAGCTGATCCCTTTCTCCCCGGACACAAACAGTTTGAACCCCCCTCTGGCAGGAGGCTGCCGCCCATCAGGACCAAAACCTCTCGACATAAAAACAGTTTCTTCCCAATTGCCGTTGGCTTCAGCAACAGGGGCCACTGACACATACTCTTATCCCCCCGCCCCATAGACACTATATGTTACTTTAACGTCTTCACATCTGCCTCTATGTGTTACAGTAATACACACCTTTTGGACTGTTATTCCTGTACATTGCACATATTATATTTATGCTTCATGCTGTAAACTTTTGCACAACCTGGACAATCTTTTGCACATTTGTGCACATATTACTTCTAAAACATTAGATATACATAATTGTTTAAACAAATATCTTGTACATATTTTTATAATATGTTTTCATATTTGTATTGTAATTTTTTTTTCATTCTGTCTATGTTTCTTGTCTATAGTAGTACTAATTACTATAAATTGTCAACTTTCATTCATACCAACTCCTTAAATGATTGTATTCCTATTGCCAGAAAAAGGCTTTACGTACAGTATACAAGAATGAGTCACACATTTTCTGAAATGTGCATGGATGCTGATACTGTAGTGGAGTATAGTTATATGTCATACTTAATGTTTAAATAGAGTCATTATGGGGCATTTACATAACATCAAGCAATGCTCAGATGCCAAAAAGACATCATGGTAAAACATATATGAAGCCAGCAAAGTTCAAATTCAGTGTCTGAAAAGGGATTGCATTATTTTGTGCACTACATTTTGAGTTGACTAAACTCAGTAAGTTTACTTTTACATTTCAACATTTTGACAGTGCCATTGAATATGACTGTATGTTCTTTACAGCTCAGCCAGAACAAAGTACAGTGTATCTGCTTGCTGTATAAAAGCTGTAGTAGTGTTGTGATGGATTTCAATTTGCTGCCATACGTTTCAGTTACTGAAGCCTGAACATCCTAATTGCTTCATGAGATACCTGTCAATCAGGCAAATATTAATATGTTTCCAAACGTCAGCCTTTTACTTAACGATACACTTAAAGTGCTCATATTATGCTCATTTTCAGGTTCATTGTATTTAGAGGTTGTACCAGAATAGGTTTACATGGTTTAATTTTCAAAAAACACCATATTTTTGTTGTACTGCACATTGCTGCAGCTCCTCTTTTCACCCTGTGTGTTGAGCTCTCTGTTTTAGCTACAGAGTGAGACTTCTCACTGCTGTAACATCTTTGTTGGGAGTCGCACATGCTCAGTACCTAGGTAAGGACTACTAGCCAGTCAGAAGCAGAGTATGAGGGCCCTGACAGTACCTAGGTAAGGACTACTAGCCAGTCAGAAGCAGAGTATGAGGGCGTGCCCTGACAGTACCTAGGTAAGGACTACTAGCCAGTCAGAAGCAGAGTATGAGGGCGTGCCCTGACAGTACCTAGGTAAGGACTACTAGCCAGTCAGAAGCAGAGTATGAGGGCGTGCCCTGACAGTAGCTAGGTAAGGACTACTAGCCAGTCAGAAGCAGAGTATGAGGGCGTGTCCTGACAGTACCTAGGTAAGGACTACTAGCCAGTCAGAAGCAGAGTATGAGGGCGTGTCCTGACAGTACCTAGGTAAGGACTACTAGCCAGTCAGAAGCAGAGTATGAGGGCGTGCCCTGACAGTACCTAGGTAAGGACTACTAGCCAGTCAGAAGCAGAGTATGAGGGCGTGCCATGCTAGCAGCTAGGTGAGCATTATAACGTGTGTTCCAAAGTGACCACGTTTGTCTCTGAAGTAAAGGCTGGACTACAATAGAGCTGTTTGGAGCAGTTTGTGAACAGTGTTTTCTGTTGGAGATGGTAAGTCCACGACGATGGTTGAAAGCTGAGAAAAGGCCAATGAGTGGACCTTGATTTGGGAAGGTTTTGTCAAACTACTTTTCCAAGGTGAATGATATTTTGCTGATTAACTTTTAAGCCAAACCAGACAATGAAAGACACATTTTGGCTCCGATAAGTCTAATGTCAATTTCCACGGCTGAACAGTTAACAATTTATTTATTATTTTGATTCATTTGCTTCGGGTAAGATAAGACTTATCTTATTAGATATGAGAAGATAAGAGAAGATAAGAGAAGTTAAGATAATGCGTGTACAAAGGTACTCGATATTTGTGAGTAACATTTGAGAGCCAAAAGTCAATGGTTCCCATTTGGTCCCAAACGTGCACAATCGTGGGACCAACTATCAACTATAAACAGAAGAATGATTACGTGTTATTTGACCCATGCACTGAAATGTGACTCAATGTTACTGAAATGGCCTAAAGAATTGTAGTCTAAGCTATATTGTTATCATTCTCTACATACTTTTACGTTTGAGCTGTTTATTTTCTGTTTTCACCTAATGACACTTTTAATTAAGGAGTATATTTTGGTAATTACCCCCCCCCCCCGACTGTGCGAACATGTCCCCCAGCCGTCCAAACATTGGCCTGGCAACAACACAACTCCTTCATTCTTGATGTTTATTAGCATTCAGCGCCTCTTGTCCACTGACTCCTGGCTAGAGGCACTAAACCTCCCGAAAAGATAGCAAATAGTCTCAGCAGCATATCAGCAGGATAATTTGAGCTTCACAGCACTACTTCCTTCGCTGAGAGAGCATTTCCTGTAATCTGGCATAGTTGACAATTCAGGGTCTGTTGTTCCAGATGTTGGATTACTAAATGACCTGTGAGACAATAAAAGTTAAAGTGCTGTGAAAGTCCAGACCTTGTCTGGGTTGTTCAGGGGGTCATTTGAATAGTTCTGTGACTGCTTGGAAAGGAACCAGATGCAAAACTGGTCCAAACATTTATATCACTATCATTCTCAAGGTTTTTATTTCCACCCAAAATATTCAGTCAGGGCCCTGAACCAGAGCTGTGCTCGAGCCCGATTCCAGGATATTTTAAATAGGGTGGCACAGGAGGGGGACCAATAAAGGAGGGGGGGTGAATATAGGAAATATTAGGATAGAACAAAATAATGTAATAAAACATCACATTCATTATTAGTTTCACTAGTTTTCATTTTAAACTAATTGTATATCCGAATAAAATACACATTTTTATAGGCTCAGTCTGCCACTTAAGTGTACACTGGTGTTAGACCCTTTCTAATCCTCTCTTTCCTGTCCTTCTTCAGCTGCTCTAGTACAAAGGCAATAAAAGCCCTAAAAAAATAAAAAGGCAACAGCAGGCATTTATTAGGGTTGTATTAGGGCATTAACAAGTGGAAGAAGTGGTGCTGATATTGTTATTGACTTTGTTTCATCTTTCTGTTGAATACAACGCATTGCCTATTGTCATTATAAGTGTGTCAAATCCCTTTTAGTAGTTTTAAGTGTGCTCTCCTGCTGTCCGCACTGTACGCCGTTATCGTTCTATATTCTTGTTTCTCTTTTACATTTCCCCTGCATTATAAGGATGTCTCCTGATTTCTGCCAGACACTAAAAACCCTTTTGTTTTCCACCAGCTGACTCAGGCTCTAGAGGACACAAAAGGTATGCATACATACCTGTGTTATCTTTCGTTGAGTTCCTGCAGCGGGGTTAAAGGCTTATAGGCAACTCGGAAAAGCTACAGTTTTGCAACACAAAAGTGATATTTTGCTCAGCATGCAGTACTTACCTCTCTCAGCCTGTGAAAAGTGACAAGGTGCAACCATTTCAATCAGTCGTAAGTTGCTGTTAGTTCCAGGGGTGTAGTCAACAACCAGCATGTACATGGATTTGTACACTAAAGTTTGCATGCATGTAGAGCTCATTACATACATACTACCACATGTAAATGTTTACTTTGCTCTCTACTTAGATACAGATAAGATGATACAGTATCACATTTAAAACCAATGCAGTGGAATGATTTGACCAACTTTTGAGTGCATAACATAACTGGCTGTTAATGATATAATTAAAAACTTAGTTTGAGCTCAGTCTTTGAAGTGACTTTTTGTCAATCTCAGTCTAGTCTATATCCATGACGTTCCACTTCCGGGATTGCTGCGTTGCCACCGGATGTCCCTCATTTAGGCCAGATGTCCGTTACCTTCCTCTGTCTCTGTGTTGGCGTTCTAACCTCTGGTGGATTTGTGAGGACTATGGTTAACTGCTCCTCAGATCTCTGCAGGGTAAATCCAGACAGCTAGCTAGACTATCTGTCCAATCTGAGTTTTCTGTTGCACGACTAAAACTACTTTTGAACGTACACATGTTCCACCAAAACAAGTTCCTTCCTGAGACTATTTAGCAGAGGCACCATGGCTCCGTCAGGAGTTTAGCACCGCCCAAGATGATTGTGATTGGTTTAAAGAAATGCCAATGAACCAGAGCATGTTTTTCTCCTTATCCCGGAATGCTGTGTGGACTAGCCAGACCCTCTTCCGCAGCGCTGTGGAGGAAGCTCTGTAGATTCAAACAATGTCCGGTCTTGGATTTGACTAAAGTGGTCTTGACTTTTCAGTTTTTGCTCTTTTTTGTCCTGTGCAGTGCAGATGGTAGCGACCACTGACAGTATCCTACTTTTTAGTTGAGTCCGCTATATCGGGTATGAAAATTTGAGACTGTCCTCCCCTGAAAAACGCCCCAAAAAGTTGTTTGTTCAAGCAGCAATTACTACTCATATTTAGGTTTATAGTGGCGCCGTCCTCTAGTGGTCGTAGTCATTATGAGGTTAACAAAGCAGGAAGTAAGATGACGAAGTATAAGAGTGCCAAATTCTGCGTAACAAGGCAGGTTGGGGTGGTGGATTGGTCAAACAAACAAACAGAGGACTGTCACCCAGGAGACTGGGGTTTGTGCTCGTTTGAAAAATAAAAGTAAAAGGCAAGTTTAATTTTTAACTTCAATTTTTTTAAGGGGGGGAGGGGGGGGTTGGTCTTAGAAATGTAATTTACATCCAGGGTCAGTCTAGCAACTCTCCGTTGGCTTGCGAGCTGGAAAAACCAAATTCTGGTCAGGCCAATCACGTCGTGTATAGAGTCGGTGGGCGGGCTTAACATAATGACGGCAGAGTTGCGACAGTTCTGCGTGAGTTCCCTGCTACTAGAAAACAAAGAAGATGGCTGCTGGTGAACAGCGGCCTTTGGAATCAGCTTTGGCCGCGACACTGGAAGACTTGGAGTTAAGCTTTTCCTTGAGAAAAGAACAAAGAAGGGCGCTGAGTTTAATCTATCAACTAGCGTTGCTCTGGTTGGTTGTAGCGCTATCCTATTGCATGCAGAGGGAATTTGAAAGACAACCGTTTATCCCGCCCCTCGGATTGAGCCCTGCCAATGGGGAGTTCCCAGTCTGGGTCATCATCTCCTCACGTACACCTAGAGACCATTGTCCCCTGGACTCAGGCAGTGGACAATGGACAAACAAACAGAGGTCTTTCACACAGGAGACACAGGAGTTTTATTTTTGCAGAACAAACAGAACAAACAGAGCTACATCACATGCTGACCGGAAAGGGATTTGAACCCAGAAGCACCATCTTCTTCTAAACTTAACTAAGTAGTTTTGGTACCTAAACGAACCAGCCTGTGACCGCTTCACAATGTTAACGGCGTGTTTAAAACCGTGCCCGTTATGTTCTCTGGTTTAGATATGAGGACGGAAAACACTCCTGTGGGTCAGATTAGAAGGGAGGAACAGAAACAAACAACCTATATCTTCGTATGGTTTGGAGAACTTGTTTGAAAATTCTGAATGCCAAACAATATATAAAATGAGTGGTAAAATGTGAACATTTTACATTACACGGTCTTGTTTTTTATAACCATATATTACCATATGATCACCGTATTCACAGGGGATTGATATTTGGTTCATTTCAATCAGGAGAGACTTCGTTGCAGATATGCAAAGGTTTATTGTACATATGCATAATATGAAATGTACAGAGTCTTTGGAGATTAGACTCCATCGTTATAAAATAATTTTTTAAAGTGGTAGAGAAGCCAAAACATAGCCCCCCGATGGAGTCTAGACACTGGTGGTGGTGATAAAGGAGCCCGAAGACCAGACCGAAGGAGTCAACGGGAGCGATCTGCCGGAGAAAGAGACCCAGGGTGCCGCGGGTGAGGTGGAAGTCATTTGCCTGAAATGACAGCTGACAGCAGCAGAGAGAGAAACAGATTTAAAGCAGGGATGTAATGCTATGATTGGCTCGTGAAATGCATGGCCAATTCTGATTGGTTTAACTGAAAAGTGAACGCCTCGAAACCAGCTGATCAGTATTAGGAAGAGACAGAGGTGATTGAAGTTATTAGAAGTCTTCCTGAAAGAATTTACGCTGAGCTTCATATGATGCACTGCGTGGCACCCTGGTTCTCTTTATTTCTCTCGTCTATTCCAGTCTCATATTCATGTTGTTGTTCCTGATTAGCACCTGCAGTTGCAGAGCAGTAAGATTGGGCATTGAGAACCGGTTCCATGAAGCAGCTCCAAATTCACTGACGCCAGCCTGGCCTGCTGACAACACTGCTACATGCATTCTTTAGAAACTTGGTGACTGACACCAAGCAACACAAAAACGCCTGGCTCACCCAGTTGGCAGCAGCTGACACGAGAGCTGGAACACCAGAAAAGCTGCTTTAGACAGACTTCCCAAAAGACATTGGCTGTGGGGAGGAAATGAAGGAAATCTTGTGTCATGGGAACAGCACAATCTGTAATGTGATTTTTGCTATTTAAAAAATGACACTTTGACACTGGCTGTAACCCACTTCATGCCCATCATAAATACTGTGAATACAGCGAGCAGTAAGGGCCTGTTCAATGTGTCATGGCTTTGTGAACTGCACTTTGCTCTGTGCTGAGTCAACAACATGAGTTAAAGTGTTTGGGGCCTCTGATCCCCCCCTTCACTGGGCTGCCACCTCCAAACATGGAGATGTGAATATGCAGAGTGATGTCAGG
>NC_135876.1:278241-338241 GCF_031162955.1 Sander vitreus | reverse complement strand
AATACTCTGTTACAAGCAAAAGTCCCACATTGAAAATGTTACTTAAGTAAAAGTATGCAAGTATCATCAGGAAAATGTACTTAAAGTATTAAAAGTAAAAGTACTCAAAGCAGAACTCTCCTCCCGTTGTAGAAAGTGTAAAGGACCAACCAGCTGTGTGTTTAATGGTCTGATCCTCTCAGCTGGACTAGTAGCTGTTATATTGTTGGCTAGTTTACTTTAGAATAAAACATCAGATTTATAAACTACATGTGTTCTGTGAGCAGGAATCTTAATGTGTAAAGTAACTAGTAACTAAAGTAACTAGTAACTAAAGCTGTAACAGATGAATGTAGTGGAGTAACTAAAGTAACTAGTAACTAAAGCTGTAACAGATGAATGTAGTGGAGTAACTAAAGTAACTAGTAACTAAAGCTGTAACAGATGAATGTAGTGGAGTAACTAAAGTAACTAGTAACTAAAGCTGTCAGATGAATGTAGTGGAGTAACTAAAGTAACTAGTAACTAAAGCTGTCAGATGAATGTAGTGGAGTAACTAAAGTAACTAGTAACTAAAGCTGGAACAGATGAATGTAGTGGAGTAACTAAAGTAACTAGTAACTAAAGCTGGAACAGATGAATGTAGTGGAGTAACTAAAGTAACTAGTAACTAAAGCTGTCAGATGAATGTAGTGGAGTAACTAAAGTAACTAGTAACTAAAGCTGTCAGATGAATGTAGTGGAGTAACTAAAGTAACTAGTAACTAAAGCTGGAACAGATGAATGTAGTGGAGTAACTAAAGTAACTAGTAACTAAAGCTGGAACAGATGAATGTAGTGGAGTAACTAAAGTAACTAGTAACTAAAGCTGTAACAGATGAATGTAGTGGAGTAACTAAAGTAACTAGTAACTAAAGCTGTAATAGATGAATGTAGTGGAGTAAAAAGTCCAATATTTCTCTCTGAAATGTAGCGGAGTAGAAGTAGAAAGTGGCATGGAAAGAAAAGACAACATTTGTTCTTAAGTTCAGTACTTGAGTAAATGTACTTAGTACATTCCACCACTGACTACTTTCAAGTCCAACTGAAAACCAAGGCACACTTACCAAGAAAACAAAAATCGGTCGATGAGTTCAAACAGAGTGGTAAGATTGTAGAAGTTTTAATGTAGGCATTGATTAGGGCACTGGCTCTCAAACTGTGGTACAAGTACGCATTGGTGGTACGCGAGCTTTCTCTACTGGTACACGGATGGAATCTCTGATATATTTTAAATTTGTCTTTATTCAAGTAATAGTTCCATGGGATGCTTCACATCTAAAAAAAAAAAAAAGCTCACCAACACAAAGACACTGACCAAATAATTCTCCACAGCGCCTGATAGCAGCGAATGATGCAAAACAGTAAGGAGATATGACCCAAGTTATCTACAGTTTGGCTTTAGTGGAGCGGGACAGAGGAAGTACAGCGTGGCTGACAACAATCAGTATTGTTTTTAGGAATAAACCTAAAAAGCCTTTGCCGTTGGTATTGACGCTAAAAGTCAGTTACTTAGTTACTTTTCAACTGCGAGGGGAGATATACTTTCTTATATTTATACTTAATATTTTATTTTTACTTTTTATAGTTATTTGATTTAAATCGCAGTCTTTTGCCAAAATACTCAAAAAAGTGACATAAAGAGAAAAAAAACTATGCCAAAACAATTTTTTTTTTATTCCGTTATGGATGTGTTTTCAAATGTAGCAAAGTAGAATACTTCAAACAAAACATACAAGAAGAAAAGTAAAATTACAGATTTTAAAAACTACTTTCAAAGTAAAAGTTACAGTAAAGTGAGTAATTGTAATTTGTTACTTTCCACCTCTGGTAACTGTAGCAAGCATCTCACTATCACCAACGTTATCCACATTCATATTTAGACGCAACATATTATACATCTAGGTACAAAAAGCCTGGAAGTCGGAAGTTAGGACGAAGTACAAAGAGCCGTTGCTATGGAGATGATACCCCGTCCCGTCTCGTCTCATTGGTGTAAACTGGTAGCTTTCAGAACGCTGCAGACCGACGCGTTGAAAGAAGTTGCAAGTTTACACTCGTCTGGTCGCAAATCTTTCAAAAAAGTTTGAGAAGCACTGGATTAGTCTCTCATGAAGAAGAAACCCCATTTGCTGTGTCATTCTGCAGTGGTTGAACACTGTCAGCATACATCTACAAACCTCCAACACACACCTCATCAGTTTGGATGGGAAGCCAGGGTTATTAACCGTTCCGGTTTGACACAGCAGACCTAGCAGCAGAGACGTAGCTGTAGCTGTCCACTGGGCCAATGAAAGTTAAACTGCGTCCCTTTATCACAAGTATTTGTCAAAAAAACTCTCTGACATGTTTCTGCCCCCCCCCTCCGAGCAGCATGTGTGGAGTGGGAGGCTACCAGCGGCTTGGTTTCAGCTTTAAAACAAGCCAGGCCTCCAGGACTGGTTGTGTTTTATGCCTTCCCTTTGAGGGCCCTCTGTGGTTGCCGCGGTTACTGTGCTTTTTTGGATTCTCTCTCTCTATAATTGAGTCTTGTGTTTTCACCCTGGATTCTGCAGGGCCTGCACAAAGCGGTGATTATTCCTGAGCAGCGGACAGGTCGGTGGGAGGGGGGGGGCTTTGAATGAATGCCAGTACATTCTCATGAAGCCCATTGGCTGCGCGCTTTTTGTCTTCAACTCTCTGAAATCCCCGGGTGCCTGGCTGAGGCCACAGAACAGACACAGGCTTGTTTGATCCACTCGTCACAGTGTGTGATGACTACATTTAACCAGAAGGATGCAGGGTGCCACTGCTCACTACACCAATCACAAAAATAACCCTCATGGCTCTTCACACAGTCGTTATTTCATTAGACAGCAAACATGCTTAACAGCATGAAAACTATACAAACCATTGAAAACACTGAAGAAAAACTGGCATACTGACATACATGAATATGTTTAAAGTCTGAAGGCAGAAAGCTTCTTTGGTCTCTGGTGTATAAAGATTCAGCCAGATTTGGCTTGGAAACTACACATTTATAACACAAAGCCTGCGTTAGTAATAAGAGGTGTGGAGTTTGAAATATGTGTGACAGGTTGGCTGAAAGACGGTATCAAGTTGCATTATGGAAAATGTAGGATCCAGTATTTTTGGAGCTTGAACAATACCAGGGACTAAAAGTCAGGATACACCGATTTTTGAGCAATCCTTTTAATCTGTCTCTTTTTTGTTTAGACCTAATCAGTCAGTGTTGGAAGAAGTATTCAGATCCTTTACTTAAGCAAAAGCACTAATACCACACTGTAAAAATACTCTGTTACAAAGGAAATTAATGATTATTAGGAATTAAACATGTTACGTGAAAGTAAAAGTATGTGAGTATCATCAGGAAAATGTACTTAAAGTATTAAAAGTAAAAATACTCAAAGCAGAACTCTCCTCCCGTTGTAGAAAGTGTAAAGGACCAACCAGCTGTGTGTTTAATGGTCTGATCCTCTCAGCTGGACTAGTAGCTGTTATATTGTTGGCTAGTTTACTTTAGAATAAAACATCAGATTTATAAACTACATGTGTTCTGTGAGCAGGAATCTTAATGTGTAAAGTAACTAGTAACTAAAGTAACTAGTAACCAAAGCTGGAACAGATGAATGTAGTGGAGTAAAAAGTACAATATTTCTCTCTGAAATGTAGAAGAGTGACATGAAAAGAAAATACTACTCAAAATTGTACTTAAGTACAATACTTGAGTAAATGGACTTAGTTACATTCCACCACTGCGATCAGTAGAAGATTGAAGAAGAAGAACCACACTGATTTAACGCTGAATCAACAACCTGTACAGCTACATCCATCATTCAGAACGCAGCAGCTCGACTTGTCTTCAACCTCCCCAAGTTCTCTCACACTACACCGTTCCTCAGCTCTCTTCACTGGAATCCAATTGCTGCCCGGATCCGCTTCAAGACACTAGTACCTGCATACAGGGCCACAAATGGATCAGCCCCAGCATACATCCAGGACATGGTCAAACCCTATACCCCAACCCGCCCACTCCGCTCTGCATCAGCCAACCTGCTTGCTGCCCCTTCACAGCGACGAACAACTAATCACTGAACCAAATCCAGACTGTTTGCTGTCCTGGCTCCTAAATGATGGAATGAGCTCCCTACTGACATCAGGACGGCCGAAAGCCTACGCATCTTCCACCAAAGGCTGAAACACATCTCTTCCGACTGCACCTCGGACAAAAAAAATAGATATGTATACACATAAACTTAGCACAAAAAGTAAGGAAATTTGTGTTTGGTAGATTATTTCTCTGTGGTAACAATCCTTTTTGGCAATACATCTTATACTGTTGGAAAGCCTGTTTAGTTATCAAATGTTGCAAATGGTGCAAATGTTCCACCAAAAGAAGTTCCTTCCCGTCTCTTCGTCCGGAGCTTTGCGCCGCCCAAGATGATTGTGATTGGTTTAGAGAAATGCAAACAATCCCTGGTTGTTTTTTCTCCTATCCAGGAGTGTATGCTCCTGTTGCCAGACCTTACTCCGTAGCGCTTTGGAGATAGGTCTGGCAATGTGAGACTAGGGTGGCAGTAGCTCAGTCCGTAGGGACTTGGCTTGGGGACCGGAGGGTCGCTGGTCAAAGTCCCCATGCGGTACCAAGTACACTGGTGGACTGGCTGCGAGGGCTGGCCCATGGCATAAGCAGTATAGGCAGATGCTGATGGCGCTGGCAGTCCAAATGAGTAAAGAAAAGTTAATAGATAGACAAAACGCCAAAAATGTTGAAGAAAGCGCGAGAAAAAAAAAACACGGAAAAGCGACAAAAATGCTGAAGAAAGCGACAAAATCTGTGAAGAAAACGTGAATGCTTCAACACAGCGACCTTTAAAAAAGCGACAAAAACATCGAAAAAGATGACAAAAAACGCCAAAAAGCGTCAAAAATAGCGACAATTACGTCAAAAAAGAACAGCATCAAATTGGTTAGGGCCACCTCGGGAAACTGCAGTAGTAACGCACACATAGAAACACTGGATAAGATGTTAGGTAGGTAAGAATTGTTGTTGTAAATGATCCAAAAGCATCTTCACACACGCATAGATGCACTTCTTCAGGAAGACAGGAACTTCAAAAAACACATTGTGGTTAACTGTACTGCTTACTCCTAACTGTCCTCCATTGAGATTTCATTAAATGCTTGTGTGCAAGTCGTCAAAGTCTCTCGAACCTTCTTCACGTATCCTGCTGCTCCTGAGTACGGATAGACTAATTATCGGCCCATTTTTTTGTATCAGCCTTGAAAGACCAGTATTGGTCGATCCCTAGTCCTGAGCTTTTGTTTTTGTTTGTTTGTGTTGGGTTTCCCTGTTTGGAGACAGATTAGTGATGGAAGACTGGTATACCTGCTTAGAAAAGCTTATCTGACAGTGGGAACCTTATGTACCATGGACATGGATTCACTTTTCAATCCAAACTACACATATTAACAAACAGATGGTGTTTCGAACTAGATGTGCTCTAACCCAGAGATTCCAAACCAGGGGTACGTTTACCCCAGGGGGTACTTCTGCAGTTGCCAGGGGGTATGTGGAAAGAGTGTAAAGTAGCTCAACTAATAAAAAAAATAAAAAATAGAAATTATGATTTAATTGGAACAATATATCCGCATATTACCATGAACTCTGTAAAACCTGAACGCTACATGTTGCAGTTATGTATGAGTGTGTGAAAACTAGTTAGCAAGCGAGCACAGAATAATAACTAAGTTAAAAGTAGTGACCAAATAGTTTGAATGATTAGCTAAAACTAAAGGAGAAATGGTTGAAATAGTTAGCTAACAGTAATGGCTTAAAGTAAAGTTAATGGATATGGTTGAAACATTCAGCTTCACTCCAAGTAGTAGCAGCCTAGATGGTTTGCAGTAGTAGTATTACAGACCAAACCTACCTAAATATTGTTAATTCAATTGTATGAAACAATGAGCAATATCCACTTTTATATAATGAATAGTGTTATACATTTGGAACACACATTGGGACTTGACGAAGGGATACGTACTGTAAGTTCATCTAGCATGGTTGTGGGGGGCTCAGACCAAAAAGGTTGGGAACCACTGAACTAACCTAACACTTCCACATACATCTCTTAGTGCATGTATAGGTGTGAAAACATTGAAACTAACCCTAACCCTTGTGGGATTAATAAAGTATACATCATTATTATTATTATTATTATTATTATTATTAGCCACCAAGGGACTTTAATAAAAATAAAAAGGGTAAAATGCGTTCATGCTGCTGAACCACCAGGGTAAGATATGTAATGGAATACAGCTTCAAAGTTCTTAACAATCCAACGGCCAGCCGACAGGCCTGGCTGACATTCTGTCTTTCAGAGGCTGTAGTGGTACGTTTGAAGGCTAGAAAGATATTGGCTCGTCGGGAAGTGAGCCAAAAAGGGAAAGGGGGGGTAAAAATTGCATAGCCATTTTCAAAGGAGTCCGTTGACCTCCCTCGCCTCAAGATATCTGAATGAAAATGGGTATAAATTAAGTATAAATGTTGTTTTTGCCTATATTCTAAAATGTATTTGAATATTTCTGCACACTAGGGTCCCTAAACAGTCCAACAGACAATGAGTACAATTGTATTCATGTGTGATGATGTCAGTCCCCAGTAAGTAGCCATTTCAATTAAGTGAGACGATTTTTTGGAAATCTGACCTCACAATAGTGCTCGCTATCTGGTCACCGAAAAATTTTTTTTGTCAAAATCTCCAAATGTCAAAACAAATGTTAAACCAAAAAAGAGCATGCATTGTTCCATGATGTTCCTCAAAGTCTTGGGGTCTTAATGTGGAATTTGAGGAATTTTTTGACCATTTGTATCAATTCTCGAGTGGTAAAAAAAAGAAAAGTTAAATGTTGCAACAAATCTGTGTAACAAACTGCAACCCCAACCCCAAAATTGCAGCAACAAATTATGAGACATAATGATAATGCAAATGACCATTATATACTTCAATGATAATGTTCTAAGCCCTTATTATTTCACAATTTATTTTAACTATGTATGAATAACCCCTGGTGCTGGAATGCCAATAAACTTGTCAGTGTACAGTTGTTTAGTTATAATTTCATTATATTTTAATATCCAAGCACAATCCTGCATCTTACTGTATGGGAAAACCAATATCTATTCAACATGCTCTACCAATGCACAGTGTATAATTACTGGGCAGTGTTGTACAGAATATTCAATATATTACATACTAAAGTCAAAGATTATGGTCCGACCTTTAGTCTTTATTCTCATCTTTTGTTACCTTGTAATTTAGTTTTTTTTAAATATTTGCCTCTTTATTGTTTTTTCGGTAACACTTTACTTGAAGGTATCCACATAAGAGTGACATGACAGTGTCATGAACACATGACACAGTGATAACACATGAACCCTAACTCTAACCCTAACCATAACTTGTCATGACAAAAACCAAATGACACTTACTAAAAGAAGCGTTATGTCATAAACGTTGTCATGTTTATGACAAGTTCATGACAGTGTCATGTCACTCATGTAGATACCTTCAAGTAAAGTGTAACTGTATTTTCTACCATTTAAAACATTTACCTCACTTGTTTTTTGTGTTTGTGAGTTGGCTGCTGTAACACTGTGATTTCCCATTGGGATTGCTAAAGTACTCCATCCTTGGAGGTAATGGAATAAGATACACCAGGCTTTGGATACACAGACAATGCTTGTTAGTGGGATACTATGGCTGATTTGTTGGTTTGGCTCTGCTAATTGGGAACTGTTGATTATTGGAAAAAGTACAGGACATCACAAGACATTTCCTTTAAGCCTTTCTCATGATAAATACAATCACCCTTTGAAATTGAGTTAGCCATCATATGATAACAATATTCCACTTTGTTTAAAATTAGTCAGGTGATACATTTGATTCCCTTGTCGTTTCGAGAAATATCAGTGTGCTAATTTTTTTTTTAACCAGCCTCCACGTTGCTGCTGTTTGCTAAGAATTAACCACTGAAATGCTTCAACCTCAGAACTACACACTCCCGTCTCAGAGCTGCAATCTTTCCACTCCGTAAGGAATGCAGCATGAAATGACTTTAGATGTTCTGAAATGTTAACACTGTTCACTCTTTTTCCAATAGAGCTGGACACATGATATGTTGGTAACAATAGTGTGCAGACAGGCTTCCAGAATTGAAGAATTTAAAGGTTTTATTTATAACATACCATTTCTTTACGACCCATATAACAGTGGACTGTTTTACAATGAGAGACATTGCAATAAATACAGTTTGGGAATACAAAGGGGGAATAATATGAAAATATAGTCATGTAATAGAGCAAAGGAAGTGTGTCTGTAAAATAGAGTCAGCTTGGGTTTGGTCATCTTCACTATCCGAACAGCCACCATGCTCATCATTTAAAAAATAAAAAAACACTATCTAGTGATTAAATGTAGATTAAAAAAATGGAATACCAGTATCAAAAACTGTGGCTGAATACAGACGGAACACAGAGGGGAGATCAGTAGGGCTGTCCTCGATTTAAGGAATTCTTAGTCAACTAAAGTCCAGTTCAGACCAAAGATTTGCGACCAGACGAGTGTAAACTTGCAACTTCTTTCAACGCGTCGGTCTGCAGCGTTCTGAAAGCTACCAGTTTACACCAATGAGACGAGACGGGACGGGGTATCATCTCCATAGCAACGGCTCTTTGTACTTCCGTCCTAACTTCTGACTTCCAGGCAGTTTAAAGCTGAATATTTCATTTGTTGCGTCTAAATATGAACGTGGATAACGTTAGTGATAGTGAGCTGCAGTTACATTTCTAGTGATGAATCGGCGAAAACACGTTTTGTTTCTCTGATTCAGGGCTTTGTCCGAGGCTCTCCCTCTCTTCCGTCGTTGAGCTGAGTCGTTAACAGTTTGTAACAGAAATAACATGGATAATGGATCATTTTATTGTAGCTGACTTTACAAGATGACTTCTCTGTTGAAACAGGTGACGTCCATTACGTTGTAAAACCAGCCTCTGGAGACTCCACCAGCTGAGTCGCAGCCACACCATCAGCTGGTTTGAGTCGAGCTGACACGGGCTGGTTCAGACCGCTTTTGTCTACGATGTTCTAAAACAGTTTCGTCTCGTCGCAAATCTCTGGTCTGAACTGGGCTCGACACTCGTGATTTTGTTGACTGACGGAAGAATCATGCAAAAGCATGGCTTTAAATCTTGTGTTTACCAGAGACGTGCTCGGAAGTTTCTTGGAAAGAAGTCATTCAGCATGAAAAAAAACATAAAAAATGACTAATGGACTAAAGAAATCTTATTCGACTAACACCAAAACGAATGATGAGATGACTAATCGACTAACAGGGGGCAGCCCTAATTAATGCTAAACATTTTGACACAGTTGATCATTCTACTCTATTGGATTGCCTTGAAAAGTGGCGTCAGGGATACTGCCCTTGGCTGGTTCAAATCTTACCTAACCATAAAATCGGTAACTCTGTATGTGCATACTGTGTGTGTCCGAGATCAGCCTAATGTTGAATTCTCTTTGCGTGGATCGTCAGCCCAGTTTCAGTCAAGGAATACAAACACTGGAATGCAGCAGCTTCACCTGATGCTATGCCATCGGTCCACAGAGTTATCACTACTTCAGTGTTCCATCATGAAAACTTTAAAAAGTGGGGTATTAAAAAACAATGCCGTGAAACATTTATCAGCACTGTATCTCATTATTCTATGCCACTACCGCTTCTCACAACCCTTTGCTGCTCAGATTAAAGAGTCTAGGTGAAGAAGGAAAAACACTCAAGGCAACAATTCATCGTATGCTCGGAGAGAAGAAAAAGACTAGTGAGGATAGCAAAAGACTTGCTCTGTTGCGTAGTTGATAAGAGTACACTAAGGTAATACTGATCTGGAGGGGAGGTCTCCGCTAATAGTCAATGCCCTGATCGTTGTAATGGGCGCTGTAGTCGTCATGGTAGCCTCCGTGGTACTCGTCCTCCGGGAACTCGGCCTGATAGTCACTGTCGCTGATCTCCGAGCCGTTGGTGCCGGTGCCCTGGCTGCCGTTGGCGTGGATGACCGGCTCCGTTGGCGGGGCGCAGTACTTGGGGTCGTAGACCTGCCGCCCCAGGCCGTACACACTCATGCCCCGCTGAGACGCCACCTTGTTGGTGCCCATCTGGAGGGAGATAGTGGAGTTGTCCAGCGGCTGCTGCACCACCTTCTGGTCATAGATGTCTCTGCGGGTACCGGGGGCAGACATGCCCGCCTGCAGGAAACCACAACACAGCGGAAACCTTACCACATGATGCAGGCAGTACACATACTAAGAGATACTACTGCGTACTTCTTCCTTCTAAAATCATTCTCAACTAGTGGGGTGATGTTGTAGGGGAGAGCATCTACAAACAAACAAAAAGGATACACACTCTTCAACAAACTGTGTATTCAAGAGCACTTCAATCAGTGTAAATGAGGTTATACCAGAAACAGACTGCTGTTGTAGATTAGTGTTACGTTTCCAGCGTCGCAGCTCCGAACCATAACGTTAGTTGGGACAGACGCCTTGTTTCTTTAGGCTAACTATGTTAGCTTTAGCCTGGCTAGTAGCAGCTTTCTGCGGTGAAAAATGGCCGGGAGATGTCGTGATTACGTTGCATTAATCAGGTGGTTTAGTTTGTCTTTGCAGCGAAACACACAAAACACTGACTACTGGAGCTTCACTACATGGAAAAGCATGTGCATCACTGTGTCAGCGGCAGCTTCCGCTTACGGTACTTTTCTACACACGGGAGAGCCTCACTTCCCATAACAACCCCCCTCCCCCGTCGGACTAACGTTACGTCACATGACCACCTGTCTTAAAGGGGAAGGGTCGGCCGGTAACAATCATGGAAAAGGAGAACGTTGAAAGTTTACTTTTTTATCAAGCAGCAAAGAAGTTGTGGTGTCAACATCGCAACGTCCTGCGATGCGACTATCGCGCATGCGCACATTGCGATGTAGACGATGAAACAGAATATCGTGCAGCCCTAGAACAGATGTTCCAAAACCAAATGTTTGAAACGATTCCAAGTTGGAATGGGTTCTCGATGCCCAATCCTACTCCTTGCATTAATTTCTCTGTTCTATGTGCACACATTCTTGTGGATGAATACATTTAAACTAGAGCTGCACGATATGAGGGAAACATGCAATAACCTTGTTCAATATCGTGCTAACGAAATCACGCGCGATAAATAAACAGATATTGAAGTGTACTCCGTTCAGCTGCTCTCAGTATTCTGCTAAAACACAACAAATTAAACATTGAATTGAATATAAAAAGGCACCACTAAAAAAAGGAATGACGATGGATGAGTTACATTTTAGAGTGCAGTTTTCTACCGGCATTTTCTTTCAACTAACACAAAGAAACCAAACGAAAGAAAGAGAGTGTCTTTCGCGATGTGATGCAGCTTTCCGCAATGTGCTCATCGTTTGTTGCGCCATGGCGATAAAAAAATTGTAGAAAAAGTAATGAATAAATGGTAGAATTAACTTATTTTTGTTGTTGCTACTGTTAATTGCCTTGTTGCTGAAATATGCTATAGAAATAAAGTTGCCTTGCCTTACAACCTCATCCTGTCAGTCATTCAGCAGGGCAATGAAACCACTGTTGTGCCTGCTTGTGTCAGAGGAAGTGTACGTAGTTTGCTGGAGTTTGCACTGTCGCACGCAGAGGTGGGGACAGTGCATGTCCCCACCTATCCCCACACAGTGTGCGTGTGCATGTGTCGGAGCCCTGCTCTGTCAACATACAGAGAGTACAGAGAAGCTCGCCCTTAGGCGCTCTCAGGTGCCGAAATTTTGCACCGTTTAATTTAACATGAATCGGTCTTATGTAGTACCAACGTAATTCGGTCGGTACCCAAAAAAGTACAGAGTTCGGTACCCAACCCTAATCAACAGTCATACCCCTTAGGACCTTAGCCAATGTTAGCATTAATTGCCGTTAAAAAAAAAGAAACCGTGATTAAGTAAAAAAAAAAAAAAAAAAAGAATTGCGATTAGACAATTATGTAATAATTGTTACAGGCCTAGTCACACGAAGTATTCACTTGTTTTGGTCTCCTCTAGGGATTTATTGAAAATACAAAGATCCAATGAGAGCAGCATTAGAAGAGGAGTGGATTTTCACCTGGCTGGCTCCTTTGTTGGTTCCCATCTGCAGGCTGATGGTGGTCTGGTCGTAGGGTTTGTCAGACTGAGTCTTTGGATCATACAGATGTCTTCTGGTTCCATAGGCAGTCATTCCAGCCTGACTCGCACACTTGTTTGTCCCCATCTGAGAACAAAAGGCCAGAGATGGGATCAAATCTAACCACATATCAGTCTTACTTACAGCTATAGTGCATAGTTTCTGTCTCCCCCATGAGGAATTCTAAGTAATGACAAGAAAACTGTCGGCGCGTCCACATGATACAAGCCTTCTGTGACCGTTTTAAAAGGTGGGATAACTTGGAGGATGAGGAGCAACCGGCTGTTTTCTGGTACAGATTACAGCCCTTGGATATCTATGATTTTGATTAATACTCACGCTTTTGTTTTCCACAAGCGGAGATACAGAGGACGACCAACCTGCTGGCAGCACACTTGGGTTAGATAACCTTCTAATTAACAGCTAACGTTACTAATGTTAATCATAACAGTTTTCCAGTGTAGGCTATCATCATGTTTGTTATAAAATTAAATCTGAAAACAATGATGTTGGGGTTGGGGTCGGGCTCGGTCACATCAGCGCGATAAGGCGCTCATGGACCTTCTTCACAGCAGACATGTTGACATGTCATAGTAGGAAGAGCCCAGCTGAGATTGATCACCTTAACGATAGCTCAGTTCTATCTAGTGTCCCAGTGAGATATTTCAGTGAGTCAGCATGCACAACACCAGGACCTCTCCTAAGTGGAACGCAGCCATCATTAATGGTTTTGAATACACCTGTGCTGTTCCTACTATGTCTGCGTGAAAAAGGTCTATTATGTAACGTGCGCTTGTTGCCCCGTGTGAGCTGATGACCTCATCTGTTGACATTTCTGAATGTCTTCCAACAGCTGCTTCAGAAAAGCTTTCACACAAACAAACCTACATGTGTCATTAGTATGAGGACAAAAATGAGATTTTAACTGTGTCGGGCTCGGTTACTGCTCTGTCGGACGTGGGCCGGGCTATGACAGAAAAACGCGGCCCAATCAGCACTCTATTGTGCACCAACGTTAGCTGTAGGTTAAGGTTAAATAATGATAAGTCATATAATCATAAGTCCTAACGCTGTGTCCTGTTTTATGTACCTTTCTGAGGCTGTTTTTAGCTATTTGTAGCAATTAGCTTCTTCGCTAATTGCACGGTTATAATAGTCTTATTATAATAATAAACATTGGTTAAAGAATGGTGCTTTCCACTGATTGGCCACGGGAAATGAATGACAAATTGATGGTTAGTGTGGACTTTACGCCAGCGTAACTAAAATGAACCTTATGTCACTGCAGCGCAACCAAACATCGACACAACTTTAGAATCAAACTAACTACCGTATTGGTCCAGATAGAAGACCCCTGATTTTCAAGACTCATTTTTGGAAAAATACTCTATAAAAGCCAACTATTGTTTTCATAAAGAAAATAATTTTATTTGAAAATAATTCTAATAAAAACACACTGAATAAAACAAGGTAGGCTGTTCTTTTATTATTTTTTGGGGCATTTTCAGCCTTTATTTTGATAGGACAGCTGAAGAAATGAAAGGGGAGAGAGAGGGGGGGAATGACATGCAGCAAAGAGCCGCAGGTCGGAGTCAAACCCGCAGCCGCTGCGTCGAGGAGTACACCTCTATATGTGGGCGCCCGCTCTACCAGCTGTGCTATCCGGGCGCCCAAGGCTGTTCTTTTTAACATCTTTTAAATCAATTATTTTCAATATCTTTTTAGATGAAAGGGTCACATTTAAAATAACGGTAAATGTTTCCAAGGCCTTCAGGTGAATCTGGTAATGGGCATCCCATCATTTTGTTTTTCTGTCATTTAATCACACACTCTCCTGTCAATCTCTTGGAAGCGGCCGCTTTGAGGACCACGGTAACATTTTCTCCGGCTGTTTGCATTTTTAGACGGTGTAACATCTCCATGACAACGCCTCGTTCTTTTTCCATTCTACTTCCGACTTCCAGGCTTTTTGCTAGCTGGATATATCATTTGTTTCGTCTATGTATGAATGTAGATAACGTTAGTGATAGTGACATGCTTGCTACAGCTGAATGATGAATCGGCGAAAACACGTTTTATTTCTCTGATTCACGGCTTTGTTGTAACACCGCTGGGCCTCTCTCTCTTCAGTCTCTCTCTATCTCTCTCCACCATATAACGCTACGTGCTTTGTTCTAACGCCGCTGGGCCTCTCTCTCTTCAGTCTCTCTCTATCTCTAACGTTACCGTGCTTTCGGGCGCTCGTTGAGGCTCCTAAAACTCTGCCATTTCGACCAGCTGTTTGTAACATTCAAATAAAATGGATTATGGATAATTTTATTTCTGTAGTTTATAGCGGACTTCTCTATTGGCTGTTGAAACAGCTGATGTCCCTAACGTTCTGCGACTTGAACAGCTGAAAAAAACCCGTCTTATGTTCAGACCAATACGGTAGTCTCAACGTATTGTTTAGTGTGGACATTACACCTGAACTTAAGAGAGAGAACGCAGCTGATGCAACAGGCTTCTGTTTCTTTATTTAAAGGCAGTTATGTATCAGTTTCTGTCATGGAATAGACTGGGTGTTTGTCCTAATTTAACCCTTGTGTTGAATTCGGGTCACAATGACTCGTTTTAAAGTTTTGTTTTATATCAGAAAAAATAGGACGTAGAAATAAGCGCTGAAAATGTGTAGAAGAAAAATTTTACAATTTAAAACGTTGGAAAAAGCAAAAAAACTGAAAAGAAGGCGTCAAAAACGTCGGAAAAAAAGGTTGACGGGAAGACAACGCAAAGAGCTCCTAAACCTACCCTATTCTGGCTTTTAATGGCAAGTTTCAGATGGAATGGATGTTTCCCTGCAGGAGAAATAAGACTCTCTAGGGAAAATGCTGAATCTATTTATTTCTCTTACACAAATGTGGTTATACTTTAAGCTACAAACAAACCATCTGCTCTCAGTGACATCAGCCTGAAATATAAGTGTGTGTGTTGGCCTAAGAAGCACTTTATCACCAGTCATAGTTACCTGCAGTCCAATGACACACTGACCGGCCTTGATCTTCTCATCGTCGAAATGTCGAGCCTGTTTGTCTGCATATTTCACCCCGATGTCAATCTTTGAGTCCATACCTTTGGTCTTTCCCTAACAGAGAAGACATGCTGGTCAAAGGACTGATGGGACATTAGATTTCAAATGGCAATAGAAAATGTGTTCCTCAGTAGACAATGACCCTCTGTTACTCTGCCTTCACTCACCATGCTGGCCAGTGCGAGCAGTGTGGTCTGGACTTGAGTCATGTTCCCATTTTCAAACAGGTCATTGGCCTCAAAGATGTCATTGGGCTTTAGGCCAAAGGCCAGGATAGCTTTGATGAAATTCCCAAGGTTTTCCAGCTGCAGAGAGCAACAGAAAAAGAGAAGAGAAAAAAAAGGAGTGACGGGGGCTGGGACAGGGAGTCCAACAAAAACCAGGAGGAAACAACAACGGCACAAATAAACCTGTTAGTGGAAAGCAGTGAAAGCTTCATGAATGAGTCCACTTCTCCCTTACGGGCTGGCTACATTGCACGTGTAACGTACGTTCCAACACTACGCTTCCACTATTATCAATGAAACTGGCTACACTGGACAGAGAGCAGCGTAGTGGTGCGTCTGCTCCACGGAGATCTGCTCTACAAGTGTAAAAACAGGACAGTCTTCTATTTATATTTTTTATGCGAGGTGTGTATGGATCATAAAGTCTATATTTCTTTTAATTTACACTACCAATATACAGGAAAAGACTTAATGACGGTCAATGAGCGTATTGGCAGTTTTGAGAGTTTCTGTTTTTATTTCTCGTTTCCCTCCCCTGCATCCTCTGATAACAGCTGACAGTAGATTGACGTTTCACAGCTCTGTGCTGGCTCCAAAAAACTGAAGAAATGACAACAATCCTTCTCGCCTATGACTCCCACAATCCTACGCGCATGTGTGCGCAGCAAGTGTAGCCAGTTTAAAGATACAGATAAGTTCAATGTAGCCAAAGCATTAGAGTCTAACATGCAGGGTTTTTCCTGATTCATAATTCATCCATCCAGCCATCTTCATCCGCTTATCCAGGGTCGGGTCGCGGGGGTAGCAGCTCCAGCAGGGGACCCCAAACTTCCCTTTCCCGTGCCACATTACCCAGCTCCGACTGGGGGATCCCGAGGCGTTCCCAGGCCAGGTTAGAGATATAATCCCTCCACCTAGTCCTGGGTCTCCCCCAAGGCCTCCTCCCAGCTGGACGTGCCTGGAACACCTCCCTAGGGAGGCGCCCAGGGGGCATCCTTACCAGATGCCCGAACCACCTCAACTGACTCCTTTCGACGCAAAGGAGCAGCGGCTCTTTTTTCGGCCATTTGTACCCTGGATTTTGTTCTTTCGGTCATGACCCAGCCTTCATGACCATAGGTGAGGGTAGGAACAAAAACTGACCGGTAGATTGAGTGCTTTGCCTTCTGGGGTAAGGACTCATTCCCTACCTGGAGAAGGCACTCCATCGGTTTCCTGCTGAGAACCATGGCCTCCGATTTAGAGGTGCTGATCCTCATCCCAGCCGCTTCACACTCGGCTGCGAACCGATCCAGTGAGTGCTGAAGGTCACAGGCCGATAATGCCATCAGGACCACATCATCTGCTAAAGGCAGCGATGAGATCCCCAGCCCACCAAACTGCAACCCCTCTCCACCCCGACTACGCCTCGATATCCTGTCCATAAATATTACAAACAGGATTGGTGACAAAGCGCAGCCCTGGCGGAGGCCAACTCTCACCTGAAACGAGTCCGACTTACTGCCGAGAACCCGGACACAGCGCTCGCTTTGGTCGTACAGAGATTGGATGGCCCTGAGAAGGGACCCCCTCACCCCGTACTCCCGCAGCACCTCCCACAGTATCTCCCGGGGCACCCGGTCATACGCCTTCTCCAGATCCACAAAACACATGTAGACTGGTTGGGCATACGCCCAGGCTCCCTCCAGGATCCTTGCGAGAGTAAAGATCTGGTCCGTTGTTCCACGACCAGGATGGAATCCGCATTGTTCCTCTTCAACCTGAGATTCGACTATCGACCGAACCCACCTTTCCAGCACCTTGGAGTAGACTTTACCGGGGAGGCTGAGAAGTGTGATACCCCTGTAATTGGGACACACCCTCTGGTCCCCCTTTTTAAAAAGGGGAACCACCACCCCGGTCTGCCACTGCTTAGGCACCGTCCCAGACTTCCACGCAATGTTGAAGAGGCGTGTCAACCAAGACACCCCCTCCACACCCAGAGCCTTAAGCATTTCTGGACGGATCTCATCAATTCCTGGGGCTTTGCCACTGTGGAGTTGTTTAACTACCTAAGCAACCACCACCAGGGAAATTGACGACAATCCCCCATCATCCTCCAGCTCTGCCTCTACCATAGAGGGCGTATTAGTCGGATTTAGGAGTTCCTCAAAGTGCTCCTTCCACCGCCCTATTACCTCCTCAGTTGAGGTCAACAGTGTCCCATCCTTACTGTACACAGCTTGGATGGTTCCCCGCTTCCCCCTCCTGAGGTGGCGAACGGTTTTCCAGAAGTACCTTGGTGCCGACCGAAAGTCCTTCTCCATGTCTTCTCCGAACTTCTCCCACACACGCTGCTTTGCCTCTTTCACGGCAGAGGCTGCAGCCCTTCGGGCCCTTCGGTACCTTGCAACTGCCTCCGGAGTCGTCTGGGATAACATATCCCGGAAAGACTCCTCCTTCAGTCGGACGGCTTCCCTGACCACCGGTGTCCACCACGGTGTTCGTGGGTTACCGCCCCTTGAGGCACCTAAGACCCTAAGACCACAGCTCCTCACCGCAGCTTCAGCAATGGAAACTTTGAACATTGTCCACTCGGGTTCAATGCCCCCAGCCTCCACAGGGATGCACGAAAAGCTCCGCCGGAGGTGTGAGTTGAAAGTCTGTCGGACAGGGGCCTCCTCCAGACGTTCCCAATTTACCCGCACTACCCGTTTGGGCTTACCAGGTCTGTCCACAGTCTTCCCCCACCCCCTGACCCAACTCACCACCAGATGGTGATCGGTTGACAGCTCCGCCCCTCTCTTCACCCGAGTGTCCAAAACATACGGCCTCAGATCAGATGAAACAATTATAAAATCGATCATTGACCTTTGGCCTAGGGTGCTCTGGTACCAAGTACACTTATGAGCATCCCTATGTTCGAACATGGCGTTCGTTATAGACAATCCATGACTAGCACAGAAGTCCAACTACAAACAACCACTCTGGTTTAGATCAGGGAGGCCGTTCCTCCCAATCACGCCTCTCCATGTGTCTCCATCATTGCCCACGTGTGCGTTGAAGTCCCCCAGCAGAACTATGGAGTCCCCGACTGGAGCCCCATGCAGGACTCCACTCAAGGTCTCCAAGAAGGCCGAATACTCCGAACTCTTGTTTGGTGCATATGCACAAACAACAGTCAGAGTTTTCCCCCCCACAACCCGCAGGCGTAGGGAGGCGACCCTCTCGTCCACCGGGTTAAACTCCAACGTAGCGGCGCTCAGCCGGGGGCTTGTGAGTATCCCCACACCCGCCCGGCGCCTCACACCCTGGGCAACTCCGGAGAACAAAAGAGTCCAACCCCTATCCAGGAGTATGGTTCCAGAACCGAGACTGTGCGTAGAGGTAAGCCCCACCAGATCTAACCGGTAGCGCGCCACCTGCCGCACAAGTTCCGGCTCCTTCCCCCACAGAGAGGTGACATTCCACGTCTCCAGAGCCAGCCTCTGCTGCCCGGGTCTGGTCCGTCGAGGCCCCTGACCTTCACTGCCACCCATGTGCAGCGCACCCGACCCCAGCGGTTCCTCCCACAGGTGGTGGGCCCATGCGATGATTCACAATTCAATTCAATTTTATTTATAGTATCAAATCATAACAAGAGTTATGTCAAGACACTTTACAGATTGAGTAGGTCTAGACCACACTCTATAAATACTCCATAATGGGTCTTAGGGGTGGAATACACAATAGTAAACATGATCAGTCCGCGTGTGAAGGACACAAGTCTGTGTTATTTGACAGAAATCCATTTATTTCTGACAATTTGATAAACAAAAATGTGTATTAAGCTGGAGTACATGAAACCCCAATTAACAAAACTGCCTAAACATTTTTTTTTATATTTAAATACTCCCGTTAAAAATCACCTGGAGAGTCCGGCACAGCCTGACTCTGGACCTATTTAAGTTATTGTTCTGCTTGTTCAACGGTTGTTGGATTAATTCCTATTAAACACAGTCAGAGAGGATTTGAAGTGCTATTTCTTCTATCAATTTTTCTCATTTTAACACTAGTGATTTTCCTTTGGTGCTGGCTAACAATTCCTCTATGCAAGGAAAACCCCTGAGACTGGTCCTAAAGGAGTCGTTACTAATGAGTGGTGCACCGTTTCCAGTCCAGAGCAGGTCTTACCTTGTGCCAGTTGAGCTGGGAAAGGTTGATTTTCTTTACCGAACCAGGTTGCAGCTTATTGATCAGTCTGAGAGAGGAAGGAAAACACAACATGTATCGGAATATAATGCCATCCATCAACTATGGAGCAGGGCTGCACGATATGAGGGAATATCACGATAAGTAGGGTTTGGCTTCGAGAACCGATTCCTACTTGGAATCATTTCAAAAATTACGATTCCAGTGGAATAGTTTGGAGGATTTGGTTTCAATCTGATCACAGGTTCCAAATTTAACGTGCATGTTTTTGTTTCCATAGCGACCAGGCTCTTGTTGTGTTGCAGCCGTGGAGCTCAGTAAGCAGCGCTCTAGTCTGGCTTTATTTTACGTTGAAAAAGCTGTAAAACTGCAAACTACCACTGAATCAAAATAAAACTTTCCTCGTATCTGTGAAATAAGCATGTGACCCGTTTCAACTCCACCCCTCAAGGAATCAGAATCGATAAGAATCGGAATCAGAAGGAAGAATCACAATTGGAATCAGAATCGTTAAAATCCAAACGATGGCCAACCCTAGCAATAAGGATACTACTTGAGATCAATACAGATATTTAAGTCTACTTTCAGTATTCTGCTAAAATACCACAAATTGCTTGGTCAATTTAAAACAAATGAGAGGAAAACATTCCCAGCATTCTTTTATTCAACAATTTCAACATTGAATTGAACATTAAAAAGCACCACTAAAAAAAAGTGGTTTTCTTTAAACTAACGCAAAAATCTCTGAGTGTGTTCGTGAAATGCTGCAGCCTTTCAAGATGTTTTTATTGAGGCAGTTGATATCGCCATGACAATAAATTAAAAAGAAAAAAAAATGATATATGGTGCAGCCCTACTATGGAGGATACATTTTAGTTCACGTTTTGCCATCAAACCAGGAGTATTCAAAAAAATGTGTTTGCAAAAACTTTGACACACACACCCACACACACACACACACACACACCCACACTTACTCGCAGAGGATGACTCCATCTTTCAAGCCTTTCTGGAAGTTCTCTCCAATAGACATTCCTGTCACCTCCTCAATCCAGAAACGGAGCTCCTCCTCCTTTTGTGTGTCATATTTCTGAGCAATCTGAAAGATAAAACATTGTTTTATTATTATAATAATACATGTTATGTATAACGCACTTTACATTTAAAACCAATCTCAAAGCGCTACAGGGTGAAAGCATCGATATAAAAGACAGCAGCAACCAGCGAGGTTGCAATACAAGTCATAGGTCTTGGTAAAAACAACTGCCAAATCTATTGTGCCTTTTATCAGCCGCTGCTTTGCATGTTAAAACGAGCCTGGCTCCCATTTGGGTGGTCTAACTTCATACGTTAGGCCAGCTGTTCAAAATCTGGAGGGGATTTTTGACAGTACCATGACATTCGACAAACCGATTAATAACATTGTTAAAATTAGCTTTTTCTAGCACTGTCGTCTGGCTAAAGTCCTTCCTACACAGGCACCATCTTGAGAAGGCAATTCTCGTCTTTATTAGTTCAAGGCTGGATTATTGTAATGTACTTAAAAGGAACACGCTGACTTATTGGGACTTTGTCTTATTCACCGTGTCCCTCAGAGTTAGATAAGTCCATACATACCCTTCTCATCTCCGTGCGTGTTGTAACTCTGTCTACCCACCGCTAGCCTAGCTTAGCACAGATCCTGGAGGTAACTGGCTCCATCTAGCCTAGCTTAGCACAGATCCTGGAGGTAACCGGCTCTAACTAGCCTACCACTCCCAATAAGTGACAAAATAATGCCAACATGTTCCTATTTACATGTTGTGATTTGTATAGTCACAGGGTGTACAAATAACAAGGTCACATGACACACAGCCGTCTTCTAACCGTATACATACTGGGAACTATATTCTCAGGAGGTGAAGCACTGCTACTTCTGCTACTTGGGCGGAGTGATTTGCTTGCAGCACCTGAGAAGCCCCGTGGTGAGGAGCAGAGAGTAGCAGTCGTAAAGCCTGTAAATAGAAACATGTTGGCGTTATTTTGTCACTTATTGGGAGCAGTAGGCTAGTTAGAGCCAGTTACCTCCAGGATCTGTGCTAAGCTAGGCTAGCGGTGGGTAGACAGAGTTACAACACGCACGGAGATGAGAAGGGTATGTATGGACTTATCTAACTCTGGGGGACACGGTGAATAAGACAAAGTCCCAATAAGTTGGCATGGTCCTTTAATGTTGCCCTCAATCATTTTCAATTTTGCCTGCCTTCAACTTATGCAAATTGCTGCTGCTCGCTTTTTAACGAAGGCCTCCAGGCGTGCACACATCCCCCCCTGTTCTTTACACTCTCCACTGGCTCCTGGTGCGGTTTAGAATCCAATTGTAAGATTTGAATGTTTATCGTTTCTGTCCGAGATTTTAACCCTTCGCCAAAAACAACAGGTCTTTCAGTCACCCTATGAACTGGTTTGAGAAGTCCCAAGGTGGAGGACAAACTGTGGAGTGGAATAATGTTACATATCACAGGTTGTTTACAGAAATGTCCTATTTTCAATGGCTTTTTCATTTATTTTGTATTCCTTTATTGAACATGATGGTAGAAGGTGTAGTATGTAGATGCTGCTGTTGAACTGAGGCAGATCAGACATTACACTTTACAGAAAGTACTGATATTTTTTATTGGAATTGTTTTCTATTATTATAACTTTAGCTTTTGTGATAAATGTTCTGTGTTTGGCTGTTCTATGTTCCATGCTTATTAAAAGAAAAACACTCATATCTATGTTCTCATCCTTGCATTAGAATATAGAGTAGTTTTGATGGTGTCTCATGTTATAATGCTCCATGACATGTTTTATCTGATACACTGTGAATATTGAACTTTAGCTAAACTTTTAAGAAGAAATTTCGCAAATCGAATCGTCATCGCAATATCTGGCAGAAAAATCACAATTAGATTGTTTTCCCTATGTCGTTCAGCTCTAAGAGAAACTGTCTGCTAGTGTGGAGGACACATATTACAGACTACTCTAGTCAGTTTCAGGCATATGAACCCATTTATCATGCCCTGAGTTACCGAATACTCTCCAAAGGCAGAGGTCTTCAACATGGGGTCCAGGGCCCCAAGGGGGTCCTCAGAGTTACTGCAGGGGCCCCACCAAATTATTGTATATATTTTCATTACAGAAAAATACTTTGCACATCTATAATGTGAGACAGGTGCGTCGGAGGGTAGAAGTAAGTCAAAAGTTGCAAAGAAACTCCTGCACGCTGTCTAACTTGCAAAAAATAAATGTAATAGCAGGCAACGTTTCGGTACTAGACCATCATCGGGCAACATGAATGAAGGGAGTTTCTTTGCAACTTTTGAAAGTTTTTTCAAAAATTAAAATGTCTTAACATGAATCCAAGATATTATTAGCATATATAAATCAGCCTGTTTGTGAAAAAAACACAATGATGATGGTCTTACTGGCCTATAGGTAAGGTAGTCATCCACAGATCCAGTTCATCCTATATAATATCATAAACCTATATAAAATCATGCCAACAATTATTATTTTAAAAGCTTAGTATTCTATGGCCGGTATAAAAGCTTTAGGCCGCCTACACGTTATTGTAGGCCCAATTTAATAGGGGAAAGTCTGACAGTGGTGCTATGGAAAAAAAAGTTGTATCTATAATCTTCCCATTTGCTCCGGTCATCTCCTAACATCTAATGTTGGCAGCCTGTGCATCAACAGCCCACAGACACTGCTCATCCACAGCAGGGCAAAGAGTTTATAGTCAAAAGAACCACACGACACAAACCATCTGGTGTCCATCTCAGAGCAGTTTAAGCCACATTTTTACAATACACTTTTTAGATCTTGTTTGCTTTCATCTGTTTTTAGATTTTAACCCGGATAAAGGATTTTAGTCATCGGACGTCTGGATCTGAAGTTATCAGAGAAACAAGCCGACGTGTCTGACATCGGCGGATGAAAACACTGACTGAGGCAGTTTCACATTAAACATCTGTGTTTTACAGGTTTAAATCACTGGGTCCGTTTGTTTTGGAGATGAGGAAACCTCTGCGGATAATAAATAATGATAACTCATTGCATTTATATTAGGGCTGCATATCGTTTTTTTTTTTTTTGTTGTTTTTTTTTTTAAATCGTCATCGCGATATCAACTGGCGCAATAACCACATGGCGAAAGGCTGCGACAGCAGAAAACTTTTTCCAATCTTTTGTTGTGCTGCCTTTCACGTTCAATTCAATCTTCAATTTATTCAATAAAAGGATGTTGGAAATGATTTCCTTTCAATCGTTTAAAATTCAACAAGCAATTTGTTGTATTTGAGGAACTGCAGCGGAACTGAGAACACTTTAATCTCGGTTTATTTATCGCAAGTAAAATCGTTATCGCAGTATTTACAACGTTTTCGTGCATTTCCCTCATATCTTGCAACCCTAATCTATATAGTGCTTAATCAAACACACTCAACGCACTTCACGGGGGGTGACTACTCTCTACCACCACCAATGGGTAGCACCCATCTGCCCCCCCAACATGAACCACCCCATCCCAACTCAGAATTCTTTACAGAGGTTCTAAGATATGGAATTCTCTCCCTCCCAGGCTAAGGGAAAATTTGGCTCATTCAAAAAGATCTGTGAAAAATCAGTAACTAACATGTTTTTTTTTTATTACTTTTCCTTTTCTCTCTTTCTTCAATCTTTATTTTCTCTCCTCATTTAATTGTTCCTTTCTTCTGTCCCTTTTTCTTTCCTTCTGACTGTTTTTTTATGTTTTTATTTTCTACATGCTACCTTTCCTTGATTTATTTAAGGGAACCCAACATGTCAAGGCCCTTGAGGGTTTCTGGGTTTCCTTTGTCTTTTTTTTTTAACTTATTTTATCGTATATGTAACACTGTATGGTTTTTAGTTTTTTTGCATGTGCAAAATCAAAGGCCCGGGATGACCAGTGTTCCAACTGAGTGCCATGCCAGCATTGCTCCGTCGTTGGCTGTTGTTTTGATTGAGAGACCCCTAGTGGCAGAACGTGACATTATAGTCCGTTTAGGGGCCTTGACTTGAAGACAAAACATTTTACACTTTAAGTGTTTTGTCCTTCGTGTCAAAAAAAGGGCTGTTTCATTTCAGCTGCAGTCCATCACTTGTCCTCCCTTCACTGAAACCTGACAGCAATCACATCAGACACTTTGTCCCAAGTAGGGCTGCACGATTATGGAACAAATCCTAATCACGCTCATTTTGGTCCATATTAAATCACTATTTAACACGATTACTCATTGTCTTTTGAAAAGATGTTGCAATTATTGAACTTAAAAAAACAAAAAAAACAGTGAAAATAAGTCAAAGGCCCTGAACACCCACATAGGTGTTTATAGTTAACGTGGCTGATTGGTAAAGACATCAGTAAGGACAGCGGGGCATCTAAAGACATTAAAGCAAGGCTGGGAAAGGCTCAGGGTGCCTTCTCCCAACTCCGTCCCATCTGGAGATCAAAACAATACAGCCTTAAAACAAAGATGCTCCTATATAACTGTAATGTAAAGTATGTCTGTTCTGCTGTATGGTTCAGAGAGCTGGCGAGTTGTCAAAACAGACATGAGGAGAATGGAAGTGTTCCATAATGGATGCCTCCGACGAAGATGCCAGATCTTTTGGCCTAATAAGATCTCCAACAATAAACTGTCCAAGAAAACGGGGAGCATCACCAAGGAGATTACGCACAGATGCCCAAGATGGCTAGAACATGTGTTGAGGATGGAGCAGGACCGCATCACAAAAGTCACCTTAAGATGGACACCACCTGGCAAAAGAAAACCTGGGAGACCCAAAACCACCTGGCACAGAACTGTGACACAAGAGCTGGAACAGATGAACCTGTCATGGGGAGAGGCCCAACATGCTGCCAGGGACCCAATGCAATGGAGAGTGCTCATTGAAGCCTTATGTACCATCGGGAGGGAGGGAAGTAAGTAAGTAAGTAAGTGGCTGATTGGACCTTTTCCAGGACTGTATGAGTGTGGATAGACTGAGTGATTGACATCTTCCCGAGTCCACTGTTAGTGCTGTTGCACCTGGTAGGGCGGGACAAATGACAGCTTTGTCATCCTTATTGGTAGAAAAGATTTGTGACCTAATAAGTTCCCATCTAAGCTCCGGCCCACCTTCAACCTGAGCAGAGGTGTAATCAGACAGAATAACTGAAACCACCAGTGTGGGTGTTCAGAGGCAAATCAACAGTGAAAAACACCTTGAACTGTAAAATTTCCCATAATACTTTTAACGGAAGGGATCTGGTTTTACCTCTAGATGGGGTAGGATAAGGGGACAATAAGGTCTGTACATTTTTATATGACTTTATGTATCTGTATTGTATACTGTAAATACTTTGTATTTTATTGCGCCATCTACCTGCCAAGGGACTACGGATGGAAACTAGCAATTTGCTACAACCTGGAACAAGACATCCATTAATACATTTTTTTGTGCACTGTCCCCGTTCAAATCAATAAATTACAATTACCATTACACCTGCACAGCCCTGTGTAATGCCCAGTCAACACCTCGACTCACTGTCATGTAAAGAACAGATATTGGAATCTTCATATTCCCTCTCCTCCTCCCTGTTCTGGTTAAAAGCCAAGCAGGATGTTGTTGCTCCAAACTGTGACACAGTGGACGGTTGGAGTTCAAGGTTGGATCTTCTCTGCTCGTAATAACGTCAGGCCTGAAAGCTGTGTCACTTAGGAACTAATGTGAGCTGGTTTTGTGTCTGTGGAGTCTGACAATACCAGAGGAACCACACACACACACACACACACACACACACACACAGACCAAAGAGCTACAACAGAGAGGGGTTTTTTTTTCCCCCTCTTCACATCTCCAGGCAGTTATTTTCGAAGGAAGATTGCCAAGAACTCTCTGGAAAAAAAAAAAAAACAGGCATTGGAAAAAGGGATCCAATTCTTTTGATGGAACCATTAAAACTGATCTGCTGAGGAAAAAATTCTGGAAGGTCACGATTTGAGCCAGCTGGAAGTTAAAACCGAAAAAAAGAAAATCAAAACCTGTACCCGAAAGCATTTCCTGATGACAGCACAAAACTGCACGCAGTTCAAAACAGGTTCAGTGAAGTCAGTGCTACGGTCTAACACACTCTTAAGAATGCACAGAATGTAGTCTGAGCCGGTCCCAGTCAGGAATTCAGCTACAAATGGTCCAACCAGGGTGATAGGTGAAGTTAACCGAAACACTTGAGCATGAAAACAAATATCATCCAACCGCAGCGGTTAGTCAGCATGAAGCTGATTGGCGTCCGTCACGCCGTTGGCCTGACTGAGTAGTGAACCGAGGCTGAGCAAACGGAGTGAGGCTGCTATTCATTAATATACAACCACCTCTGAGCCCCAGCAACACACCACATACGGTGGTGAGAGGAGCCACGTCATCAACTGGGAGGACAGAGAGAAAAAGCACAGGCAACAAGTCAGGAGTTTCAGGAGAAGAGGAATAGATTTAGGGTTGCAACTACTATTATACTACTCTATTTCGTTTCATCTGACAATGAAAAAGGTACTTTTTTCAAGTACCCCCTGACCAGCACAAAACATTTTTGGTAGAGATGTTCCAATACCATCGGAACAGCCTCCAATACCGCCTAAAATGCTGGTATCGGTAAGTACTGGAGTTTATGCACTGATCCGATACCACGTAGTTAAGTACTGAAGAAAATCTACTTTAAAAGTAGTTTATTCATGTTCTGTATTTGTTATGACTCGCTGTCAAACTGCATAGTAACAGAAAGTTCTATGACGTTCATTGTTTTTAATGTTTCACAAAGAGTTTAACCTGAGCCAGGCCGACAACAAATCATATCCCATCCATACAGGGATAGTAGTATACAGCTGGTAAAACATGATCAAATATATGACACACTGGTACGGGATCGGTACTCGGTATCGGCCATACGCAAGTTCACGATTTGATTCAAAAATGTATTTGATTCAAAAACAATTCTCGATTCAAAAAATGATTCACAGTATGTAAATGTAGTTACTTTTCCCATGTGATTGCAGTAGACATACATCCATCCATCCATCCATCCATCCATCTTCATCCGCTTATCCGGGGTCGGGTCGCGGGGGTAGCAGCTCCAGCAGGGGACCCCAAACTTCCCTTTCCCGGGCCACATTAACCAGCTCCGACTGGGGGATCCCGAGGCGTTCCCAGGCCAGGTTAGAGATATAATCCCTCCACCTAGTCCTGGGTCTCCCCCGAGGCCTCCTCCCAGCTGGACGTGCCTGGAACACCTCCCTAGGGAGGCGCCCAGGGGGCATCCTTACCAGATGCCCGAACCACCTCAACTGGCTCCTTTCGACGCAAAGGAGCAGCGGCTCTACTCCGAGCTCCTCACGGATAACTGAGCTTCTCACCCTATCTCTAAGGGAGACGCCAGCTACCCTCCTGAGGAAACCCATTTCGGCCGCTTGTACCCTGGATCTTGTTCTTTCGGTCATGACCCAGCCTTCATGACCATAGGTGAGGGTAGGAACAAAAACTGACCGGTAGATCGAGAGCTTTGCCTTCTGGCTCAGCTCTCTTTTCGTCACAACGGTGCGATAAATTGAATGTAATACCGCACCTGCTGTGCCGATTCTCCGACCAATCTCCCGCTCCATTGTCCCCTCACTCGCGAACAAGACCCCAAGGTACTTGAACTCCTTCACTTGGGGTAAGTACAAAAACTAAACTATCGACACAGCGTAGTATCGTGATATTTTCCGTGGCAATACTGTATTGATGCACAGACGCCGAGTATTGATCTATTATTATATGCGTGTATTGTCAGTTTGTCTGACTGACGACAATCCCATTTTGCAGCAATACAATTGAAGTGAGATGAACAAACAGAGAACTTTATATTTTTAGATGAAACAGATATTGACAAAGGTTCCTTTCGGGAACATCATTTGAAACTGGGAACAATTTGAAGTTGGGAAAATGGTAATAAATTGCAATATATCGCAGAATATTGCAATATGTTTAAATTGCAATAATAGTATCGTGATGATATCGTATCGTGAAGCCACTGGTGATTCCCACCCCTACTAACCTCCATTCTGGACTACACACCTGCCCATTGCACATACTACTGTATGTACTTCATGCACATTCTGCACTCAACCCATTCAGCCTCCTTTTCTTCGGTTTTGTATATTTCTGTTTCTGTATTTATTGTTTATTTCATATTAATGTAAGTGTAACTTATTGTGGCAATAAACCCTTTTCTGATTCTGATTCTCAAGAATAGAGGCGCAGCCATGCAAGTCTCTTCTGAAGGCTCATCTCCAGTCTGCACTCTGCACGTATATAAAACCCCCAAAAACAGTGCACTAAAGAGGCCAACAGTTGCACAGAGCTGGGTTTACAACCATCTTGTAATGGAGCTTTAAATTTGAACCCAGTCTAACAACTAAAGGGACACTATGACGTTTCAAGAACTGTCAGTGATAACTAGCAATTAGCAAACAGTTCTATGACACTCTAAAATACTTCAGCAGTTTCTCAACTTCTCTTGGGTTTATACAACAATGTTTCTGTTCAATTACATAAATGTAAAATCTTGTTTTCTCCAAAATGTGCTTGTGTCCTTAGGTTCTTTAACTTCTGGTTCTCAAAGACACTTATTATATTATCATACTGTTGTTGGTTACTAGCATTTTGTTGCTAATCTATTCCAATGCATATATTTTTTTACCTGCTTTTGTCAGTGTGGTACTTGATTCCCCTTATTAAACAGTAAGTTTTTACCTGTTCTATCAGCAGCAAATGTTCCTCCCTGATGTAGTTTAGATTTACGGTTTCTATTTTGGCCAAATTCCCTGTCATTTCAATAACATTTCTATCAGTGGATGCTACTTGTTGTTCATTTGGCGACTTCAAACTAATCAGATTTGGTTCCAAATTAAATCTATAACAGAGTTTCCTGCAGAAACTTTGTGTAGCGGAGGAGGTCAGCCACCCAGATCCACACACATGGATCTCACCCGATGGTATTCACTATGTGATATGGCACGTCTGCTCTTTTTACCTGAGGGTTAATGTTTTATTTTATTTAAATGTTTATGATGTTTGGCAGAGGTAGTCTCCACCACTATAAAACAGATTTTGGAGAATAACATATCACTGAGAAAGTTAAAAAGGAACAAGGGATCCTATAGGGCCATCCTGCACTGAGCATTCTTGTGATAACTACTTGAGAGGTTCTTTTAAAAGTTACTCCTTTAAATAGGCGTGAATCAGAATCAGTTTTATGGCCAAATATGTGTATGCATACGAGGAATGTGACTGCGGTTTTCATTGCTCACAATAGTACCCAGTTCCAGTAGACATGTAGAAATTGAATGACAAATGTGTTTTACTCTTCACCCTTTCAACAAAGAACTTTTTAGTCCTAAGTTGCCTCTTTAGTAGGCTTGTGTATAGTTTGGTTTTTTTTACGATACCGGTGCTAAAACAATACTTTAAAAACGGTGCCGGTGCCAAAACGTTGCCTAATTGGTAGTACAAAACGGCTTGTTTATTGCTAAGGCCATAGAGTGAAATATATATGATCTCTTTAAAATGTAATAACAATACCTAATAACCATAACTTATTTTACCAGTCAATTGCTGTTAAAGGACGAAAACAAGAACCACTAGATGGCAGAAGGTTATTTTACAATAACATGAATGCACCATGAGCTTACGAGTTGCAATTGAACGCACCATTAATTCTCCGAGAACTCCGACAGCAGCAGTGGCCATGGTGCTGCTAGTCTACTCTGCGTCTTTATGTCACAAGCGTAACTATGCATATCAAATTTGGTTTAGTTTTTTTTTATTTTTTTTTTTATATAAAATCAGTCCTATGGGAAACTAGGCCACCTTGAGATGAAAACTCCTTTTTTACAATAAGTCACAAATATGATATTAAATGACATTAAGGTAGGCCTAGATGACCCATCTGTTAGGAAGCGAAGGTTTGTGTTCCAGTTCTGTACTGTTGTCCGTTACAACAGAGCTGTTTGACTTAACCTCTCTAGCAGCTCTGCACACACAAACACAATCAATCTGTTTGCTTGAAATGACAGCCAGACGCCACCCACAGGCACACGGAACGTAAAGGGGGAGAAAACAAACAGACGCTTTAGGATGGGGGTTTTAAAGACACTGAAGGATTCAGTCAGTATACAATACTGACTGGTGGTTAGTATTTTTTTTAAGAGGACTTTTTTGCTGCTTCATCAAAATGTATAGACGTGCTTTGCTTGGTGAGCCAACAAGTTCCATTCTTTTACATTCCCATTTATTTATATATATATATATATATATTTATTTCTTTCTGCTCAAACAATCATCATTACACATTCAAAAACGGTAGTGTCATCACTCAGGTCATAGTGTTAGTGAAGAGTTACAGCATTGAGAAGGAAAAACACTAACTATAAACTAACAAAATAACAGTAATAAAAACAGCAACATAGTGATGGAAATGAGACTAAGTTATGTAACCCATTAATAAAAGCAGTGGTTCAAGATCTGCAATACTCTTCTACTGTATCTGCTATGCAAGATAATGTGGCTCATATACAGTATGATGTCCAATATTTACGATAAACAAAGTCAAGTTTTCAGCATTGCATAGGTTTTGATATTTATAGTGTACATATTACTATTACTCTTATTTTTCCATTCCTATATGTTGTAAAGATATATTTCTGTTACTATTAAATGTGTATTTTCTTATCTGTTGTGTTGCACTTGAGCTGCTGTAACGTGGGAATTTCCCCATTATGGGATGGATCAATAAAGTCTTATCTTATCTTATAACTGTTCCATCAAGCTTGCATTTTTCTCCTCCTGAAAACTCGGCCTAATCAAATGCCATCAACGCAAAACTTGGTACTCCTATTCGCCATGCCACTCTGAGGCTCTGTACCAAGTTTGGCGACGATTGGCCCTTAGGGGGCGCTATAATCAAGGTAGATGTGTTTTGGCCTATAACCCAATGAACTCAATGGCAAATGGAAAATTTGCAATTGCAACTTTTTTTTGGGGTATATTTGTAGCTATTTTTAGGGCCTGGGCGCCGAAGGCCCTACTGAAACTGAAGGAATTATTATTATTATTATTATTTTTGTATTTAATGTGTATTTTCTTATCTGTTGTGTTGCATTTGAGTTGCTGTGAAGCGAGAACTTCCCAGTGTGGGATCAATAAAGTATATCTTATCTTAGCATTGTTCCATCAGGCTTGTAAAACAAAGAAGTGCATGTTTTTCCTCGTGAGGAGAAGAAGACGACAAAGCGGCGGAGCCACAGAGAGCAGTTTAAAAGCTGTGGGCTGAGCTGACATGCTGAGAGACTCATTGTAGAGAGCTCACTTACTGAGGCACCTCCAGTTTTCCAGGTGCTAAAAGACGCTGCACGTGTCCCGTTATTATTCTTCTTAACGTAAAAAAAAGTATTAAAATTTCCATAATTGGTGGAAATAAATAACGTATTTACAGCAACATAATAAACATAGTGAACCACAGGTGCAAAAGTGTTAATTGTGATTAAAGTTGGGTTGCCAACATCTATGTCGATAATTTATGCTGCAATCAAATTTCTGGTCAATGTAATCTCCAATAATTGCAATAATTCTGTATCTGGTATTTTACAGTCTGGGTTTTTCCTCAAATGTTTTTCATGGTCTTGTTTGCCTTCCTTAATATCGATATTTGTGTAGAGGCCCTCAATGTCCATAGTAAATAGGATGGAATGATCAAGAATATGGAGTTTTTTTATTAAAGAATCAAAGAAACTACGGTTACATTTACATTGCTACGTTTTGGTTTTTAAGCAGAGTTTTGAGCCAAAAGCGATCTCGGTGCACACAAGTGTTTTTAGCTCCAGTAGAAGAACTAATCTCCGTTTGAACTAACACGCCCAAACCAAAATATCTCATCAACATTCTGGTATACTGGGCATAAACAGGAGGCAGCATGTATACTCCGCCTGTTGCTGGTAGTTGCCATGGTAACGTTAGTAGCTTAGGCTCAGAGAACGAGACGTCATGACCCAATCAGGCGGAGAAACATTTGCGTCAGTTCCGGTGTTACCAAAGGTCTCCGGCCGTTGAGACTAGGGGTGCACCGATCCGATATAAAGATCGGATATCGGCCCCGATAGACAAAGCCCAGGCATCGGTATCGGGACTGAAAAAGTCGGATCGGTGCATCCCTAGTTGAGACTGCAACACAACCCCGCAGATTCCAAACCAAAATGGGTCACAAGTGTTTCCAAATGTCTCCAGTTCAGGGGATCGGAAACGCCAGAGCAGGGGGAATGAGAGGGGGAAACACCAGAGCAGGGGGAATGAGAGGGGGAAACGCCAGAGCAGGGGGAATGAGAGGGGGGAACACCAGAGCAGGGGGAATGAGAGGGGGGAAACACCAGAGCAGGGGGAATGAGAGGGGGAAACATAGAAAAAGATATTAGTTTTTAAACCAAAACGTAGCAATGTAAATGAAGCCTAGGAGGTGTGCTGTAATGGTGGATGGAGCGAGGTGGGGAAAAAAGACTAAACTTTGCAGAGAGAGTGAACTCTGTATCACAGAGATGACACTAACTGACCTGAAACCTGGACAAACTGAATTGTAAACTAATACACCGTTTTTCCTACTCCTATCACTATTCTTTCTACAGCTCACATGTGATGTTAGTGGGGCTGATTCCAGTGGTACAAATCAAACATGTTTGACAGGGATGCCCCAACTTTTTCCTCTCCCAGCACCAATTCCAATACGTCAACTCTGGATATATGCTGATACAAAGTACTATCTGGTATCTGGTACCAGATAGTCGCTCTCTCTTTTTCCCCACATTTACATTCTATAAAACTGGTTCGGAATCGGAATCGGAATCATAAAAACATTCTTTGCAAATGTCTCCATTTTCTTCAAAAGCCAAAAGGCCTCCCTTTTCTATTCCAAGGAAGAATATATAGCTGTACATTCACGTAATTATCAGTCCTACAATATCACCCTGAGCCTAAAAAAAAAGACATCAGAATTACTGTACGTGTGGTCTTTCACCACCTAATTAAGCTATATTGTTTGCAAAAGTAGTACATAAATGATAGAATGCAAAACCGATTTTACCTTATCATAGTGTAATAACGACAGTTCGGTGGGTAAATAGGACATACATAGAAGCTCAAAATCCCATTGATACCCCTATCCTCTGCAAATCTCACATTTTGAAACTGCCGCTGAAAACAGGCAAATCTCAACAAAGCTAAAAGTTGACGTCAACATCTAAACTCCTAGTCTTTGTCACGCCCCAACATTTGCATAGGCTACACCACTGACCTGAGGTCAGCTTAGTCTTCTGAATCTAGCTAGGTCACGCAGATCTCCAGAGGTCCGCTATTTAATTACTAAATTCACTTCTGAGACTTTTTTTATGCGAAAAATCAACTATGTAGAGGTCAAATATGGGCCGTTTTACCAAAATTGATGGCTAATGGCAAATTTTGTCCGACTGTGTGTCGCAGTTCATCAGGAGCTCAGCAGGCTACGTGACAGCAGCCGGTGCTGCCTCACCGCCCGGTGTGTCCTCCTTCATAGACTCGCTGTGAGCTAGCTGGATCTCCGTCACAAAGGGAAGCCCGCGGCGCTCCATACCCGCGCAAAGTCACCAGTTCTGGGTTACTGGACTACAAAATGCCGAGGCCCTGATGGAGCTCCAGGGCCTGCAGCTAGCCACGATTCATAGGATTGAAGTGACAGTAGCAGCTAATGAAATCCCTAATTTTCACAGAAATGCATTAAATTGAAATTGGACACCATAGTTAGCTTCACAAGACCTTGTGGTATATGTTATATAAGTGGTGTGACGAAATTCAAACTGAATATACTCTAGTTATGCCGGCAGCCAGCCAGCTCCGCGGAGCTCTGCGGAGCCCCGAGCCCCACAAGTCCAGTAACCGAGAAACGGTGACTTTCACTGGGTATGGAGGTTTCCGTTTTCTCGTCAGACTGTGTGGAGCTCCTAAAGTCCAACACGTCTTACCAAATTTGCAATTAGCCATCAATTTTCGTAAAACGGCCCATATTTGAGCTTTATATATCGTTGATTTCTCGCATAAAAAAATCTCAGAAGTGAATTTAATAACGAAATAGCCCGACAAACAATGTATAACTTTGCAGTGTCTGAAATATGAGACCTGCCGTCTCATCTCCAGTGTGTTTCTATGGGGTTCGCTCAAACCAATCAGCGCGCAGCTCATCTAAATATTCATGAGCATACCATATTTGGAAGAAAAGCTCTTGTTCCAAATAGAGCCATATTCACAGGGTAGTTAAGGGCCTAATAAAATAGCATTCAGACAATTTTCAGTTACATACCCTATTAGGAGACCTTAAGGAACAGTGTGAAATACCCTATATAATCATTCTATCACCCCTTTAAGGCCTGAATGCCCCATTAGGCTCTGTCTGAGAAGGCGGGATAGGATATAGGGGGAGCTAGTGACACTAACGTAGGTTAGCTGCAGGCAGTGTCAGGGAGATGTCTCTCTTCACTGCCCCGCCACCAGGACATGTTCTGGAATAAGGGGCGAAACATCTATGAACGATGGTCCCCAGCTGATGACCCGGAAGCTAACTGAACAGGCAACGGTGAAGTTGCAGCATGAGTAATTTGCGCTAATGTTGTTGCGTAATGATGCTGGAGGTAATGAGAATGTCTCGTTTGGTGAACACAAAGCGAGGGGGCCATCACTAACGAGGAGCCTCGGTAGCTGAATAGAGCTAAAAATGGAATGATTATTACATGGTAGTAATCCACCACTAAGGAGTTATTTTAATATGTTCTTTTTATCCTGCCAGTAAATTACTGGTTCAAAATTACTGAACGTTTATTATTCACAACCTAAAATTAGGTTTGCAAGCTTGGGAGTATTTGTGAGTGCAAAACAATATTCATAAAAAGATACCTAATTTACGTTATAGATATAAAAAAAAAATCATCATTTAAAATCCCTTTAAAAACAGAATACCCTGTAATTTGTACAAATCTTACTTTACTTTTAAATGAACCCTTTTCCCCAAAAAACATTAGAAAGAAAGAGTGTCAACTGGCCTGTACCTGAAACATACAGTACGTCTACTACACAGGCTAGGAAAAAAAGTGAAAAGTGAAATGCAGTGGGCTGAAGGCCCAGTGGATGGGGTCCTCATCAAGGGGTTTCTGCTGAAGGATTTCAGGAATGTGATGTATGCAGCTCGGAGAGGAGCATGGACTACTGATCACACCACATGCAATGGAACCCAGATGGGCCCCTGCCCGCCCTCCTCCTTTTATGTATGTGCACTCTGACAGAGGAGGTTTTACTGCAATAAACTGGGCCTCCGTGACTGCAGTTGTGATAGAAAACCAGAGTCATTACACTTTACAGACAGATTTAGAATACGGACGCCTCCAAATGGAGAAGAGGAATTTAAATCTTATCAGAATGTCATATCTTATTAATATGTACCCCAGGGTTTCCCCCAGAAAAGTTGTTTAGCCCGGTGGCAAGTGTCTTTTTGCGACGAGGGCCCCGCTGGGACCAGACCAGACTAACCCTAACCCTAACCCATTAATGTAGAGCCCAATAGTTTCTGGGATAACAGAATCATGGACGGATGCGTGGAATTAGACTCCATATGGCCCTACATAAGTCAGTGCTAAGAGCTAACTGGATATTTGAAAATATGACTAGGTCTAATTTTCCAACCGAGCCACCCCACTGTAACTGTAGTTCAAAAAACATCTTAAAAATACAAAAAAAAGATCATTCCCAGAGACTTAGGCCTGGTGGGAGACAACTAGGCCCACTGGGCCACCATTTTTACAATACACCGGGGGAAACCCTGTATCCAGCTCCAAACTGTCTGTGGTACTTTAAATGGAAGGATAACAAAGGACAGAAGTACACAGAGTGGACATGCATGTGATTTACACAGACCTTTCTAGCATTTCTGCATGTCTTAAGCCATTTTTGGAAATCAAGTATACTTCGGTTATCAAAGCATGCCATGGAGTTTTGCATTGGCAAATATATTTTTTGCAGTTATTCCCACTTCTGTATTCTCTTAAGGCTCTGTTAAACTTCAAAAAGGACGTGGTTCTGTTTATACTACACTGGGTGACGGCGTAAGTGGATGTGTTAACACATGCAGTCAGCAAGTGTACTCCTTGCATACAGTCCACTCAGTCACAAATTTAGGGTTGCACGCTGATGTCTTTGAGGAGGTCTCTGAGGCTTCTAGCATGTGGGAACAGATAGGAGGGGGACAGCACTGATTACACTGAGGTGGACCAGAAACAACCTGAAGCGCCATAAGACAGCCTTCAATAACAGCTTTCAAACTTCAAACCTGCCATAATCTCAACGCACACAGCCTCGTGTCTGATCATCACTTTTCTATCTGCCCATGTTTGACAGTGCTCTGAAGTGTCCATTATCCACATTGTATTGCAAATCCCATCATCCCACCATATGACATTGAAAGTTCAGACCGTGCATGATACGGTCACTAACCTTTACAGGTGTGTAGTTGACATCAAAATGAAGGCCAAGCCTCTGTAATTTCTTTGTGCCTTTGGGAGCTTGACGGTGTTGCACCAAATAAGTCTCCGTTATTGACGTTTGTGTGTTCTGTCTGAAAGCAGTTTTTACACTGAATGTGTATCCAGCGTTTCCTCTATATGCATTTAGCAGCAGCACCGTAGAAAAGGTAAACCCAGCCCGATCTACCGGCGATTTGATTTCTCCCCGCAGCTCAGGCTGGAGACCTGTACGTTTATCTATCCTGCTTCTGTTACAAATCTGCGGGGACCAATCACAAACTGGCTTATCCACCTGGCGCGCTATTGGCGGGTTTAACAAGATGACGATAGAGAAGCGACCAAGCAGCTTCTTGTTCACATTCAACGTGGCGGCCACCGAAGCGCAGCAAACCGTTGATGGCGCTGTCGCTGCTACGTCACCCGGATCGTTGGTCTGATTGGTTGAAGGAATATCCAATTGTGCACAGAGTCATTTGAACTATGTCCGTTGATCACGCCTCTTGTGCAGTAGAAAATACAGAGCAGACTCCCCAGACTAATGTTCAATCTGAAAAGATTGAGCTTGTGTCTGCTGATAGCCAGACTAGCAGCACAGCACTGCTGCTATATAAAATATCGGATCAAATTCACGGTTTATTAATAAATAAACGTTGACTTATGCCACAAAGGCTTTTTGTATATACACAATGCTGCTACTATTACTACTATTGTGCATCATTTTGATTTTGACGTGATTTATTTCAACGTTATTTGTATAAAATCTTCAACAACTGTGTACAAATATGTGTCAAAAGCCCTTCTCGTGTCAGCGGACGCTCTAAATATCTTCTGGTGAAAACTCACCACTTCGGCACTGCTGCTGGAAAAACATCCTAGCAGAAATCCTATTGTTGGAAAAGTCACCTGTATTTGTATCATATGCCAACAACAATCTATGTAAATTTTGTGTACGACACAATCACAAAAGGCGTGTATGTGGACGTGCCAACAGTTTTGTTGTCATTACTTAGAATTCCTCATGGGGGAGACCGAAACTACACACTAAGTCAACAAATGAGGCAATCAATGGCTGGTGGAAATGATGGAAAAACATTTAAAAATAACAGAAATTATAGTATGCTTTAAAGCAACATTAATGTAGCCTAACTATTTTAAATTTATTTTGGTGCTACACTGCCTTGCCCGGGCACAATTCTCCTATATTATACCCCATTTATAACTATCAGCCACACAACATGTGTTCTGTACAGAATAAGCCTTTAAATCAGACAAATAGCAGATTCCCTCAGATTCAAAAACAATAAAAAGTTTATATAAAACGTCACCATGTTTAGTCGATTCTGAACCAATCAGCTGTTAGATCAGCCGAGAGCCAGGCGTTTTCCCAGCATGCCCTGGGTCTTGCAGTCGGTGGAAAGCAACTGCGCCCGCCTCGATCTCGTGAGAATATCAGAGCAAGTCGGACACAAATCACACCCACGATGCACCGCAGAGCGCCACAGGAGGTCGATCATGCCTGCGGCCATCAAACTACATAACTCCTCCCTCTGAGTGTTACAAAACTGGACTCGCAGCACGTATCTCCACATCACAGCTCAATATTCTTGGACAATTATGTACAATCATTACTTCGTGCAATAATTTTTCAGCTATATGTGCAAAGGTGTCATTTATTCACTGCTGCTACTTATAAACACTGTCCACACTGTATTTATGTTGACACTGCACTACAATGGAATTTGTACAATCTTTTGAACCTAATCTTACTTGAAACCAGAGATGGGTAGTAACAAAGTACAAATACTTCGTTACTGTATATTTTGACTTTACTATTTATTTTTGTGCCGACTTTTTACTTTAACACAAATATCGGTACCGTCTCCTCCTTATATTTTACAAAATTGGCTCGTTACTTTAGTTTCAAATAATTTCAGTGGAGTTACCATTATTATTTTTCACGTCATCAATACCGAATTCAATCTAATTGGATGGGAATATACGTTGCACTTGACGCACAACTACAAGATGAATCAACAGATTCAGCGGCATTCATTGCAGCTTGATGGCGGTAACGTTAGCACAGTAGTATATACTCTGAGAAGCTCCAACGCCAGTTCTCAGCTAACAACTCTGCGACTGTCTGGAAAGGACTTAGGCAGATCACCAGCTATAAGCCTAAAACCCCCCACTCCTTCAATGACCGACACCTAGCCAACGACCTGAACGAGTTCTACTGTCGCTTTGAAAGACAAAAGGACAGTCCTGGAGTCAGAACCCCAGGAAAGCTGCTGGACCGGATGCTGTCTCCCCATCCAGCTTAAAGCACTGCGCTGATCAGCTGTCTCCAGTGTTCACAGACATTTTTAACACCTCACTGGAGACATGTCACGTGCCAGGCTGTTTCAAGACTTCAACCATAATCCCTGTCCCAAGAAGCCAAGGACCACAGGACTTAATGACTTCAGACCCGTCGCCCTGACCTCTGTGGTTATAAAGTCCTTTGAGCACCTTGTGCTTTCACACCTCAAAAGACATCAGCGACCCCCTCCTGGACCCCCTGCAGTTTGCCTACAGAGCCAATAGGTCTGTAGACGATGCAGTCAACCTGGCCCTACACTACATCCTCCGGCACCTGGACTCCGCAGGAACCTGATCCTGTTTGTGGACTTCAGCTCTGCCTTTAACACCATCATCCCGGCTCTGCTCCAGGAGAAATTCTCCCAGCTAGGCGTGCCTGACTCCACCTGCAGGTGGATCACTGACTTCCTGTCTGACAGGAAGCAGCATGTGAAGCTGGGAAACACGTCTCCGACTCACAGACCATCAGCACCGGATCGCCCCAGGGCTGTGTTCTCCTCTGCTCTTCTCCCTGTACACCAACAGCTGCACCTCCAGTCACCAGTCTGTCAAGCTTCTGAAGTTTGTGGACGACACCTCCCTCATCAGACTCCTCTCTGATGGTGACGAGTCCGCCTACAGGTGGGAGGCTGACCACCTGGTGACCTGGTGCAAGCAAAACAACCTAGAGCTCAACGCTCTAAAGACAGTGGAGATGGTCGTGGACTTCAGGAAGAACCCAGCCCCACCTGCCCCCACCACCCTCTGTGGCTCCACAATTGACACTGTGGAGTCTTTCCGCTTCCTGGGAACTGCCATCTCCCAGGACCTCAAGTGGGAGCTGAACATCAGCTCCCTCGTCAAGAAAGCACAACAGAGGATGTACTTCCTGCGGCAGCTGAAGAAATTCAACCTGCCAAAGACAATGATGGTGCACTTCTACACAGCCATCATTGAGTCCATCCTCACATCCTCCATCACCATCTGGTACGCTGCTGCCACTGCCAAGAACAAGGGCAGACTGTTCTCACATCCTCCATCACCATCTGGTACGCTGCTGCCACAGCCAAGGACAAGGGCAGACTGCAGCGTGTCATTTGGTCAGCAGAGAAGGTGATTGGCTGCAATCTGCCGCCGCTCCAGGACCTGAACGCCCCCAGGACTCTGAAGCGTGCTGGAAAGATTGTGGCCGACCCCTCCCACCCCGGACACAAACTCTTTGAGCCACTCCCCTCTGGCAGGAGGCTGAGGTCCATCAGGACCAAAACCTCACGTCACATGAACAGCTTTTCCCCCTCCACCACTAGCCTTATTAACAAGGCCCGGACCCCACCCTGACTCTCCACCTTCATGCCACTGTTCTCTCTCTGCTGTAATGCTCTTTGCTCTTTATTTATTTATTTATTTTTTATTTCTATCTTTATTTTTTAATTTAATACATACTGTGTACATATACTTATATTGTTTATACCTATACTTATATTGTTTAATATTTCATCTAGAGAATGTGTGACGTGCACCAACAACACCAAAACAAATTCCTTGTATGTGTTAAAAAAACGTACTTGGCAATAAAGCTTTTCTGATTCTGATTCTGAAAATGAAGAAAACGGAGATCCCAGATTCGGCAGAGAAGCAGTAAGACATTCCCAATCATCCATGGCCTTATCTGACATTTGTGTGGTCCAGGTAGCTTTGCATAAAAATGGTTGTCATTCGCAAGGCTTCTACCAGAGTATTTTTTAAACACAAGTATCTGTACTTCTACTTGAATACGGGAAGTGAGTACTTTTGCCATCTCTGCTTGAAACCTAATCTCACTTTACTTAACGTTTTTATGTATTTCTTACTGTAGCTATGTTACTTTATACACTTAATGACTTGCTCTTTTCTTACTCTTATTTTTACCATGAACTTGACTGTGAGCAACTGCAACTAAATCATTTCCCTGAGGGGATCAATAAAGTATTCGGATTCTAACCAGCATGCATTGGGCAGCGATCGCCGGTGATCGATTCTGCGCAGGCCTGGCTCATCTCATACTAGCCTATTATGATAGCACTGATATTAGTGAAACAGGATCATATTTGATGGTGAAAACGTGTTATGGTTTTCTGTCTGATGTCTTCCATCTGCTCTGCTTGGGAATCGTTTTGATTTGAACAATTCTGATTCCGGTTCTTATCGATTCTTGAATTTCGATCTTTGAGGGGGCGGAGTTAAAACAGGTCACATGCTTAATTTCACAAATAAGAGGAAAGTTTTATTTTGATTCAATGGTGATTCTTGGAATCGTAATTTTTAAAACGATTCCAAGTCGGAACCGGTTCTCGATGCCCAATACTATTTCTAAGCAGATTTTCTATGCTGTATTCTGATAAAAAGTCATCACACACACACACACACACACACACACACACACACACAATAATAACTATAATAACTCTGATATGGACACCTTTCATTTATATTACTTTATTTTAATGACCAAAACTGACACTTTTTTGCATTGTGGCTTCCTGTTGCAGTGCTGCATACTTTCCTAATTGATCATATCGTAATAATAGAAAGCGCCTATAATCCCACTACAACGTGGCAATCTAATTATAAAAGAGTGCGACATATCCACACACAGACACACAGTGAGGGAATCAATAGATGTCGTACATCCATGAAGCAGCCACACAGCCCCAGCTGGCTCCTCCCCTACACAAACAATGAATTACAATTTTTTTTTATTTTTTTTTTATCATATTAAAGAGGCTTTACAATGGAAACACACGGTGCATCATATCATCAAAATAAGTTAACGTATCGGCTTTAACTCCATGTAATTTGTAAAAGTGTTCCTGTGATCCAAAACAAAGACGGACGGAAGGAAAGTTTGCTTCCCATCATTGAGAGAGACGGGGGGGGGGAAGAGTGGTGTAGGCCGTATATGTCTAGAATAATCACTTTGTACCCGGTTTATAGTCGGCACGGTTCGGACAACTTCGGTTAAAAGTTTAAGAGCTAGACTTTAATTCGTTGTACGCGAACGTTCCACCCAACCCCTCGGACAGACCTTAATACTCCGCTGAAATCTCAACGGTTACACTTCGCTCACATTTTCTGTCTTCTAGTCTTTGTTGGTGTAAAGATAAACGTTTAGGCGGATTGTGGTTCATTTGACCGAATGCAGCGCTCATGTGTCGTTTTACGTTAACACCCGGGCAGCAAAGAAGGCTCCCGAAACTCGGGGAATTTGGGGAAAGTTTAGGCAGCCTTTGCTCTTGGCAAATGGACGTTAAAATACCACTTGGTTGAATGGTCTAAGTGTTGTGCGTGTTGCTTTTCCTCTGAGAGAAAGAACGAGAGCTAACAGACTGGGTTTATGATACGAGGAGACTACGCACTAAAATGCGTTAGTGAAGCCTTTCACTTTCTTTCTTCTTTTTTTTAAGTGTCTGAAAGATGTTTTCCACTCGGAGACAGAAAGGTAAAAAGGCACTTACTTTGCTTCTCACTTCAGCAGATAATCCGTAGGCTGGCCCCTTATTAAAATGTGTCATTTTCTTGATTTTTATTTGCTCGTAAAAACCCGAATATATTTCCTCAGCTACAATGTAGCACAGATCCTGCTGTGGGAAAACTCCTGCTTGGCTGCTTCGGCTCTCTTAAACACCCAGACAGGAGGGAAATATTCCGTGAGCTTGACTGAGAAGAGTACCAGAGAGACTAGGCTGCTATCTGCGGGACAGGCTCAGATTGCAAAAAAAACTCTAAATGATTGACGTAGCCACAACAGCCAATCAGAGCAGCCGGTTTGAACAGGGCTACTCCCTCTCCTGTCGCTCTTTAAGAATGGGTCACACTACAGTTTTTTTTTGTTTTTTTACTTGAGTAGCCTACTGTTGCAAATATCTGTATTTAGTATTACTGCAGACACAGAGTATTGTTCGTGACATGAATGGCTTTCATAAACTGTCCTGCATGTTGGCATGAATGGAACTGCTGTGGCCCAGTGACTACACACTCTCACCATGAGTTTACACAGTGACTGCTTTGCATTGTTCTTGGTCATTCAACACACTTCAAGGTTAGACGTAAAGTGCTCATATTATGCTTCTTGGCTTTTTCCCTTTCCTTTATTGTGTTATATATCTTTTTTTGTGCACGTTATAGGTTTACAAAGTGAAAAAGCCCAAAGTCACCCCCCAAAGGGACTTACCATCTCCAACAGAAAACACTGTTCACAAACTGCTCCAAACAGCTCTATTGTAGTCCAGCCTTTACTTCAGAGACACACGTGGTCACTTTGGAACACACGTTATAATGCTCACCTAGCTGCTAGCATGGCACGCCCTCATACTCTGCTTCTGACTGGCTAGTAGTCCTTACCTAGGTACTGTCAGGGCCCTCATACTCTGCTTCTGACTGGCTAGTAGTCCTTACCTAGGTACTGTCAGGGCACGCCATCATACTCTGCTTCTGACTGGCTAGTAGTCCTTACCTAGGTACTGTCAGGGCACGCCCTCATACTCTGCTTCTGACTGGCTAGTAGTCCTTACGTAGCTACTGTCAGGGCACGCCCTCATACTCTGCTTCTGACTGGCTAGTAGTCCTTACCTAGGTACTGTCAGGGCCCTCATACTCTGCTTCTGACTGGCTAGTAGTCCTTACCTAAGTACTGTCAGGACACGCCCTCATACTCTGCTCCTGACTGGCTAGTAGTCCTTACCTAGGTACTGTCAGGGCACGCCCTACTACCCCTTAGCTACTGAGCATGTGCGACTGCCAACAAAGATGTTACAGCAGTGAGAGGTCTCACTCTGTAGCTAAAACAGAGAGCTCAACACACAGGGTGAAAAGAGGAGCTGCAGCAATGTGCAGTACAACAAAAATATGGTGTTTTTTGAAAATTAAACCATGTAAACCTATTCTGGTACAACCTCTAAATACAATGAACCTGAAAATGAGCAGAATATGAGCACTTTAAATCAAATTTTAACATTTGAAGGTTTCATAGAAATCATTGAAATTAGGAGGGGCTGAATGATATATTATCCAAGTTATTTGCATCACTTGCACTTATTGAATTGTTGGCAGCTACTGTTTCTGTTAAAACTCTAAGCCACTTTATTGGCATTTACTGACTATCATTGGTGACACTAAACATCCCCTCCATTCTGAGTTTAAGCCTTCAGGGTGACGATACAGAGTACTCTGGCAAACACCAATACCTATAAGAGATCTTTTATACCCAGTGCAATAAACCTAATTATTAAGCTCCACCAATCTGCGCCTTTCTACATAAAAAGAATATTGTGCACTGTGTATGTTGTGTATGTGTGTATGTTTGCATTCATGTAATGTTTTATATGTACTCTGAGCTAATGTAACAGGATGTTATTTTTGGTGAGACCAAAGAGGATTTCCTGGCCTCGGCTGGCCAATAAAAAACTTGCATTCTATTCTATTCTATTCTAATCTAATCTAATCTATTACTATGTGAACAATTTCAATAAAATACTGCCGGATATTGTTGACACTTCCAGATATTGTTTGTTACTACTGTCCCTTTCTTACTATTTTTACCTATATGTACTCCTTATTTTTTATTTTTTATTATATATGTACTTTTTTTATAAGCATTGATACAAAGGTTGCGATCTTCATCTCGTACTTGTAGAATGACAATAAAGATATTCTATTCTATCACTTGATGAGCTTAGGTAGAGATGCAAATTCAACGTTAATGTTGTGTAATGTTATGTACACTACGCTCAATTCAAATCGTTTTCCTTAAAAAAAGATTGTGACCATAATTCTGAGAGAGAGAAACAATTCAGGTGTTTGTCTCAGGTCTCTAAAGATAAAAGATTCACTTCCAATTTCAGAATTCTGACTCAGGCTACATTTACATTGCCACATTTTGGTTTAAAAAATATATATTTTGCTACGTTTACACCTCGCATTCACACTGCTCTGCTTTTTCCGAGCCCGTAGTCTATATCCACGACGTTCCACTTCCTGGATTGTTCTGTTGCTGCCGACAGAAATTCCGCCGGATTTTACTCATTTTTGCCCAGATGTCCGTCCCCTTCCTGTTCCTTTGTGTTGGCGTTCTAACCTCTGGTGGATTTGTGAGGACTATGGTTAACTGCTCCTCAGATCTCTGCAGGGTAAATCCAGACAGCTAGCTAGACTATCTGTCCAATCGGAGTTTTCTGTTGCACGACTAAAACTACTTTTGAACGTCCACATGTTCCACCAAAACAAGTTCCTTCCTGAGACTATTTAGCAGAGGCACCATGACTCCGTCTGGCTCTTAGCTCCGCCCAAGACGATTGTGATTGGTTTAAAGAAATGCCAATAAACCAGAGCACATTTTCCTCCCATCCCAGAATGCTGGGTGGACTAGCCAGACCCTCTGTGGAGGAAGGTCTGTCGTAACAAGACTATATCGCTTATCAAGTCTCATTCTCTGAGACTAAGCTACTAACGTTACCATGGCAACAACCATATGGTGGATACACACTGCATCCTGTTTATGCCCAGTATACCAGAATGTTGAAGCAAGAAGCAAATCACAATTAAAAAAGTGACACAAACCCGATAAAAAAAGAAAAAAAACTATGCCAATTATTTTTTTTACTTAGTAACGGATGTGATTTAAAATGCAGCAAAGTACAATACTTAAAACAAAACATACTTAAGTAAAAGTAAAATTGCAGATTTTAAAAAGTACTCAAAGTCAAAGGACATAAAAAAACGACTAAATTACAGTACCGTACAGTTAGTTACTTTCCAACTCTGGACTCATATTCCATCACTCGTGAAACAGGGAACCCTATTGCCAACATTACCAAATTTGGGGTTAGACGCAGTGACCTTTCAGACCTCTGTAGTAACGTTATTTCTGGAAATAAAGTAGCTGCAATGCAAACGCCTGACTCGGTTGCCAAAGTGGACTGATGATCACAGATCTTTCTATTCACAGCAAAGAGCCTCTCTTCACAGCATAAGTACTGATATGCAAATAAAGAGTTATGTCATCTTCCTCCTATGGCCAACCCCCGCAGTGTGAGTGTCCAGAGTCATGACCCTGTTCTGGGCTGTGTCTGAAAACACTCCCCTTGCTCTCTCATGCACTCCTGCCAATATAACAGACACTGCATGATTTTTCCCTCCAGTGAGCAACTGTCATTTTCATTTGTCAGCAGACCGTAGCAACGACTACCGTGCACGTGTCATTGGAACTACTGTTCACGTTTCATTGTCAGACCTTTTGAGAGCACTATTTAGGACATGCGTTCTAGATCTGTAGCCTAGAAATCTAGACCACCCTAGCGGCAGCAAATGTAATTTACATCCAGGGTCAGTCTAGCAACTCTCCGTTGGCTTGCGAGCTGGAAAAACCAAATTCTGGTCAGGCCAATCACGTCGTGTATAGAGTCGGTGGGCGGGCTTAACATAATGACGGCAGAGTTGCGACAGTTCTGCGTGAGTTCCCTGCTACTAGAAAACAAAGAAGATGGCTGCTGGTGAACAGCGGCCTTTGGAATCAGCTTTGGCCGCGACACTGGAAGACTTGGAGTTAAGCTTTTCCTTGAGAAAAGAACAAAGAAGGGCGCTGAAGTCATTCTTAAAAAAGGAAGATGTGTTCGGAGTTTTGCCGACCGGATACGGCAAAAGTTTAATCTATCAACTAGCGTTGCTCTGGTTGGTTGTAGCGCTATCCTATTGCATGCAGAGGGAATTTGAAAGACAACCGTTTATCCCGCCCCTCGGATTGAGCCCTGCCAATGGGGAGTTCCCAGACCCAACATCTGGATGTGGGTCTGGCTGGTCAGGCTACTAGATCTGCAAAGATCAATCGCTTAGTTGTCAACTATTAAATTCATCAGCAACTATTTTGATAATCAAACAATGAATTTGTTTGAGTAAAGATTCACTGATTCTAGCTTCTTAAAGTTCCAATATGTAATATAAAAGACTTCCTTCACCACCACCAGTGTCTAGACTCCATTGGGGGGGGGGGATATTCTTGCCTACTCATGGCCTCTCTACCTCTCTAAAAATGACAGCGATTGAGTCTAATCGCCAAAGACGCTGTCCATTTCAAACTTGTGCATCATGTGATGAATAAACTTATTTGCCCCTTTCAACGAAGTCTCTCCTGATTGAAATCCTGCGGGTAGACTCATCAATTGTGTCTCCTATGAGCTGCAGCTGTGTTTAGCCTTCCGTGCTAAGTCTCTAAAGAGGCTCCCTTCCATCAGTGCAAACGTGGAGAACCGCTTTATTCTAAAAGTTATTACATCTACATAGATGTATTGTACAGTTTGTAGTTTATTATTTATTGCTTTTACAGTGGCATACTCTACCTAACACCAAAAATATATTATATGTATATGTGACATTGTCGTCTTGATTTGCCTTGGACTTGTTTCACAAGTTGAACGAGAGTTGTCGGTTTCCCAATGTTCCCTCAATCAGTAACAGTTTTTTTAAAAACCTTTTTATTTTCATTTTTAGTTTACATCCTGTACATTCAGTACAATGTATTCCCATTACAATTCCAATATGAAAGCAGCATAAACAAACATTTTCAGGGGCATTTCAAACATAGGCAAATAGATTCCTCCTTAGTCATTCTCAGAGGGTCCAGTTAGTTAGTTGGCATCACTTTCCATGTATTCAGTCCATTTTCTCCAGTTCTTGTCACGGATATGTCCTTTGAGTTTTAGTTGGTACGTCAACTTTTCCATTGAATAAATATTCCAGATGACTCCAAACTAGAGTTCCTTATTTGGAGGTTCAGCTCTGAACAAATCCTTAGTTATGGCCTTTTAATTTTAAAGTATCGGTCCATTTTCTGAACGGCACGCATATCACACTATCCCACTTACCTAACAGTGCCCAAAATCCAGTTCTGTGTAGTGATTCACTACGGGCTAAAGGTAGGAGCGGTGACCGAGTGTGAGTGGTCAGTGTGAACACATAAAGAGGAGATGAAGCCTCCTCTCTTATAATGTGAAGCAGCTGTGTGTTTCCTCTCCACAGATACTCACAGATCTGTCTAGAAATAGCCCCAGATGTCCGAAACCTTTGCTCTCTCTCTTCCCTCCTCCCGTTCGGTTTAGGTCAACAAATCATCTGAGAACTCTTCCTGTCCTGTTCTGTGTCCAGGAACAGGAAATACAACACAAAGAAAGAACAACAGAGCCGTGACAATGCTACGGACACCAACACCTAAAACAATACCCCTTTAATGGAAAAACAATAGTTACAATTGTATATTAGTTAATTAAACTTAAGTTAATAGTTATTTTACTGTTAACTGACAACAAAATGATAATTAATTATGTAACTATTAATAATACGAATTATTAGTTATACTATTGTTTATGTTATTGTAACAGTTTATTGTTTCTCACATAACATTTCACATATTATATTAATTATTAGTTAATGGTTAAGAAATAGTTAATAAACCGTCAATAAACATTATTTGGATGGCTATTATGAAGTTATATCTGATGAATACGATACCTTGTTAATAGCTAATTGAGACTTTGTAAAGCATCTATAAACATTATTTAGATAGCTATCAGTGCTCAAATACTCAAATAATCATCTCTCTTTTATAGATCGCCAAAAATTCTCATCACACACTCGACAGCCATTTTTCCAGAGCTCGCCTCCCTGCGTTCACACGTTCCACCAAAACAAGTTCCTTCACAAGGCTGTTCTGCAGAGGCACCATGGCTCCGTCTGGCTCTTAGCCCCGCCCAAGACGATTGTGATTGGTTTAAAGAAATGCCAATAAACCAGAGCACGTTTTTCTCCCATCCCAGAATGCTGTGTGGACTAGTCAGACCCTCCTCCGCAGCGCTGTGGAAGAAGGTCTGGCAAAGTGAGACTATGTAAAGAAAGGTGTTTTTAATAATATGCCTTATGTTGTAGTTACTATATTTTAAATACTAACAGCCTGAGTGATGCTGCTTTTCTCAAGTGACCTTCAAAATTCCACAAAGTAGGATTAACAATAAACCTGGATTAAATCACAGTTTCTTTCATAATCTCACTGCACCAAGCTTTAAACTCAAAGTAATCATTCCAAACCTCTTTAAGTCTCAGTTCAATCCTCTGTACACCTACATTTATTTTGACCTTTTCAGTCTCAGTTTCAACTCTGATCACTGACCGACTAGTCTACTGTATATGCACGACGGTCCACTTCCGGGAAATTCTGCCGGATGCACTCTTTGGCACTGGGGCTACGTCCGGCGCCCATGATGATTGTGTTTGGTTTAAAGAAATGCCAATAAACCAGAGCACATTTTCCTCCCATCCCAGAATGCTGGGTGGACTAGCCAGACCTTCCTCAGCAGCGCTGTGGAGGAGGGTCTGGCAATGCAAGACTAATTCATTCCTAATAATGGACACCTCGAAGGGCATTAAATTAAGCTTAGACTGACTGACTGACTTCCTACTATAGCCCTTGAACTTTCCAACAGTTATTAAAAGATTATGGAGAATTATGGAGTGAAAATATTAACAGCACTACCTATTCTCAAAAATGTTGAGTTTTCTCTCATTTTTCTCTAGTCATGTTATCTTAACAGTAAGCACGTGAAACAATGCAACCGTTTGACAAATGCATTGGTTATATTATATTGCATTTTTACATGTTAGCACAACAAAAATAGGCACGTTTACATGTCTGTGTGGCCAATGAGGGACCTTGAATCAAGGCAGTCTCACATGATAAAAGTGGCATCAATGATGTTGAACAACAAGGTAAGGGAGCACGTTGCACATAAATGACCGATGTGGGCATCTAAGTACTGGTTACAGACATTTCCTTACACCGCAAAGGATATGACATGTATTAAATGTAAGCCAAAGTTTTGGTTAAGAAGACGCTAGTCCATATCTTTGACGTTCCACTTCCGGGATTGCTCCAGTGCCACAGGAAATTCCACCGTATGCATGTCTTTTCTCTCCCCTTCCTCTGTCTCTGTGTTGGCGTTCTAACCTCCGGCTGATTTGTGAGGACTATGGTTAACTGCTCCTCAGATCTCTGCAGGGTAAATCCAGACAGCTAGCTAGACTATCTGTCCAATCGGAGTTTTCTGTTGCACGACTAAAACTACTTTTGAACGTCCACATGTTCCACCAAAACAAGTTCTTCCTGAGACTATTTAGCAGAGGCACCGTGGCTCCGTGCGGAGCTTAGCACCACCCAAGACGATTGTGATTGGTTTAAAGAAATGCCAATAAACCAGAGCACGTTTTTCCTCCCATCCCCGAATGATGTGTGGACTAGTCAGACCTTCCTTCAGAACGCTTTGGAGGAAGGTCTGGCAAAGTGAGACTTAGAAGAAGCTAATTTAAACTTTCAGCGGGGGTAGGTGAAGTTTCAAAATCTGAAGAAATCCAATTTTATTTCCCTCTTAAGAGATACTGTGATGCATGAAGCCCTCTGCTAATTAAATGTAAATGCCAAGACATTACAGGATCATCAATAAAAGCAGGATTTTATGTTAAAGATTTTTAAGATGGTATTTTTTTTTTATTATAAACTAATAAGAGCTAATGTTTATCTATGTAACATCAAATGTCCCGCGTTTAGACCTTCCACTCTGTATGAAATATCAAACCTACACAATGATTCAATTAAAGAACCTCTAGTAATCATCTCAAACATAGACAATCACTTTCATTTGCACTCTTTGCACATTAATACTGTACATTTGATCTTTTATACAGGTGCTGGTCATATAATTAGAATATCATGAAAAAGTTGATTTATTTCAGTAATTCCATTCAAAAAGTGAAACTTGTATAACGTATACATTCATTCCACACAGACTGATATATTTCAAGTGTTTATTTCTTTTACTTTTGATGATTATAACTGACAACTGATGAAAACCCCAAATTCAGTATCTCAGAAAATTAGAATATTGTGACAAGGTTCAATATTGAAGACACCTGGTGCCACACTCTAATCAGCTAATTAACTCAAAACACCTGCAAAGGCCTTTAAATGGTCCCTCAGTCTAGTTCAGTAGGCTACACAATCATGGGGAAGACTGCTGACTGGACAGCTGTCCAAAAGACGGCCATTGACACCTTGCACAACGAGGGCAAGACACAAAAGGTCATTGCTAAAGAGGCTGGCTGTTCACAGAGCTCTATGTCCAAGCACATTAATAGAGAGGTAAAGGGAAGGAAAAGATGTGGTAGAAAAAAGTGTACAAGCAATAGGGATAACCGCACCCTGGAGAGGATTGTGACACAAAACCCATTCAAAAATGTGGGGGGATTCACAAAGAGTGGACTGCAGCTGGAGTCAGTGCTTCAAGAACCACCACGCACAGACGTATGCAAGACATGGGTTTCAGCTGTCGCATTCCTTGTGTCAAGCCACTCCTGAACCAGACACAGCGTCAGAAGTGTCTCACCTGGGCTAAAGACAAAGGACTGGACTGCTGCTGAGTGGTCCAAAGTTATGTTCTCTGATGAAAGTACATTGGACATTGTACCTTTGGAAATCAAGGTCCCAGAGTCTGGAGGAAGAGAGAAGAGGCACAGAATCCACGTTGCTTGAAGTCCAGTGTAAAGTTTCCACAGTCAGTGATGGTTTGGGGTGCCATGTCATCTGCTGGTGTTGGTCCACTGTGTTTTCTGAGGTCCAGGGTCAACGCAGCCGTCTACCAGGAAGTTTTAGAGCACTTCATGCTTCCTGCTGCTGACCAACTTTATGGAGATGCAGATTTCATTTTCCAACAGGACTTGGCACCTGCACACAGTGCCAAAGCTACCAGTACCTGGTTTAAGGACTATGGTATCTCTGTTCTTAATTGGCCAGCAAACTCACCTGACCTTAACCCTATAGAAAATCTATGGGGTATTGTGAAGAGGATGATGCGATGCTCCAGACCCAACAATGCAGAAGAGCTGAAGGCCACTATCAGAGCAACCTGGGCTCTCCTAACACCTGAGCAGTGCCACAGACTGATCCACTCCATGCCACGCCGCATTGCTGCAGTAATTCAGGCAAAAAGAGCCCCAACTAAGTGCTGAGTGCTGTACATGCTCATACTTTTCATGTTCATACTTTGAGTTGGCCAACATTTCTAAAAATCCTTTTTTGTATTGGTCTTAAGTAATGTTCTGAGATACTGAATTTGGGGTTTTCATCAGTTGTCAGGTATAATCATCACAATTAAAAGAAATAAACACTTGAAATATATCAGTCTGTATGTGATGAATGAATATAATATACAAATTTCACTTTTTGTGAATTTGTTATATATATATATATTTATATTCTGTTCCTAATAAATATGTTGTCTGTATAATATGTTGTTTGTATATCTAGAGTTTGTAACAAAAATAATTTCCCCCTGGGATTATTAAAGTATTTCTGATTCTGATTAAACAAAACTGAAAAAATTAAAATAGAGCATTTATTCATGAGCATTACAACAAACATTACAACATGTTTATATGTGTAACAGATGTCTTCACACTATTCTTCCAAGGAAAATGGATTTGGGGTACTTGTCTCTCAGAGAGGACCACTGCACAAAGAAATAGTCCGATATTGGGTACAGGATCTTTCCCGTGAGTGACAGTGTCTGCACCCGGCAAATGCTTTCAACGTAAACAAGCAGGACTTTCTTCATTCCCAGAATTCCAAGCAGGAGTCCTGCCACACACAGAGGAACGCAGGTCCCTGGGCCGTTGCACAACACCTGAAACAACACACACACACACACACACTTTAATCCCTGGGGTGTCCAGTACAAAGACAGACTGATTTGTTGTTCCATCATTTTATTAATAATCCAAAGGAAAAAAATCACAAAAACACTAAAAGGTCATGAAAATTCATTGAGATTGTGCAATTTGATGATGAATCCACCTTAATTATTAAAAAGTATCGCCAATATTGGCCCTGTATTTACTTGGTATCGGATTGATACCAAATTTTGCAGCATCACACACCACTAGTATTCGTCTTTTGACTCTGCAAGCTGCGAACCATGAGCTGAAGGGAATCTTATCAACGGTTATGTTCAGGTTCTTTATCAGTCATGTGATCACTTTCAATGAAAATCTTATGCCTCCCTGTTGGACTGCTGACAGCCGCAACAGGGAGTTCTGAGCTCTGGTTTGAGGCGGTGTGAGAGTCCCGGAACAGGAAACAGGAAACATCACTGCCTCTATCTCTGCCACAAGAACGTTTTAAAACACCAAACAAGCTCTGAACTAGCCGGGAGTTTGTGGAACAGCTGAATATTTTCCTACAACAACAAACAGGAAAATAGCACTCGCTGTCTCGCTCCTCTTTTCTTTCTCTCTCCCCTGTGACATAAAGCTGCCTTCAAGTGCAGTCGGAAACGTCAAAATCTATAAACAATGTGACGGATGACGGTGATTGTGAAATATAAAGTCTACTTGTGCTTTGTTCGGGGGTTTAAGAAGACAACAGGACGTCACACGAATGGGCCGTTTTATTGACTCCTCCCCACGCCGAACAACTCTGCGGAAAATTGCCGAATTGCTATTTTTTTTGTTGGTCTGAATGCCCCGTAATTAACAGGGCAAAGAGAGCATGTGTGAGAGTCAGTGGCTGCAGCTCAGTGAGACTCAAAGACAGAGTGGGGGGTGGGGGGCAGACTGCTGGGATGAATAAGTGGCCTCAGGGCTGAGGAGGGAGTAGGGCTTTACAGGAAACCAGACAGAGCTGCTCTGGAGTCTGGATAAGTCATCATACAGCTCCGTGATACACACACACACAGCAGCACTCATATTCTCTGCACACTGCTCTGTGAAACTACAGAGGACTGGCCTTTCCCCGAAGCACAACAGTTCAATCATTCTTACAGCTCAACAATCCACAGAGAACAGCCACTTTACACCCACAACAATCAAATGGTTCTTGTTGCAGCAGATGTGAGCATTGCAATTACAAACCTTTTACTTTTTAACCGGTAGAATTAAGTCAGTCAGTGTAATTTTTTTTTTTTTGCTGTGCAGTAAATCAACTTTAAAAAAAAGCCAGAGTCTGCCATAAACATTAGCAGATTTCACCACTTGATCCTAAGCTCCATCTGGCTGCGGTAAATAAAACTCTGGCCAGGGGAGTTGAGATTTCCATCTCCAGACATTTCCAGACCCTGGAAAATACATACACTTACATAATCTGGATATCGTCAGCTTTCTTAAAAGTAACTTGGCTTCTTACACCACAGTTTGGAGAAACTGCTTTCATGGCCATGTGTACACTTTAACCTGGATTCTAACAGGGTTTTTACATGTGGGTGTTTGCAGGACAAACACAGGGACAATACTGCTGTGACAACTGCACAGGAATGTCCATGTATTCCAGTTATTTCAAAGCTCTCCAGGTTGTAGTGTATCACTTAACAAAATACAGACCTTTGTTCAAAATGGGACACTGGTAGGGTAAAAAAAAATCTGGTCTAAAGGCCCTGACACACCAACCCGATAATCAGCCGTCTGACAGTCTGGCCAGGTCGGTGACTCGAGTCTGTTCGGTGTGTTCCGTGCCGTCGTCTGTCCGAGGGCCGTCGGCCTTCATTTTGGCTGACCTGACTTGCTGGGTCAGAGGGCGGGCAGTCGGACTCAATGACCAATCTGATTGGTGGAGTTCTAGCCCTTGACTAGTGAATCAGTGCACTTATGTTAGCGTGACGAATGGCTCTCAAAATCGGATGAAAATCTTTTAAACTGACCTTTGTTGATCTGAAATGAAGACTGATTCAGCAACTGCACGGCCTATTTCTCTCTTCAAATGTTTTCAGAAACACGTTTCGGTGAACTATCTTCGTAAAATATGAGATCGTATTCTGAATGAGCCGCCATTATGCTCGGTTGAAAAATCCGGGAGCAGCCACACCCACATGACGCGTTCGTCCAATCAGCTGCCGGTTTTCATTTTTTTGGGCGACAATACAGATTAGCGCCGCCTGCTGCTATGGAGACGTATTACGTCTTGCGCACACGTAGAACGTACGCTGAAGTCGGCGTCGCTTCGGTGTGATTTGAGACACTTCTTTGACTAACTCGGGGAGACTGATTTCCTCCTGACGGTTGGCCGTCTGTTTGGTGGGTCAGGGCCTTAAGGATAGATGGTGCTGTATGTTGAACATAGTTTAAAGCTCAAGGCTGTATGATTGGTGTTTTGAGCTATGTAAATACATTTGACCTGACAATTGAACACTGTATTTTAAAAAAGGGAATTGGGGAATACATACTATTTTTCTTATTCTATTCACTCATGTTTCAGGTATCATTTTCCATCTAAAATGTATTTGTTTCCTGCTTTACATTTCCAGACGTGATAGACTGAAAACCAGCTTTCCCCCAGGCAGGCAGTCAAAAGCACCAACGCTCCTCTCATCTCCTCCCTCTACAGACTTGTGTGCAATAAACCCCCCGAAAAACATGGAAGTACAATAACTTCATGTATATAGTGTCACCTCATCGTGTTTATTTATCTTGATTTTTTTATATTTTACCATTTAAATGTTCCATTTTGTTGTTATTTTATATTTGACCATTTACATTTTATTGTTGTCATTATTGAGAGCTGCTAAACTGGGTTTCGTTGTTGGAAAACAATGACAATAAAGATCTATTCTATTCTGCATTTCATGATTGCTTTAAATGACAGATACAGTGGCCGGGTTAGCTCAGTCCTCGACGCAGCGGCTGCGGGATCGACTCCGACCTGTGGCCCTTTGCTGCATGTCATTCCTCTCTCTCTCTCCCCCCTTTCATGTCTCCATCTGTCCTATGGAAATAAAGGCCGAAAATACCCGAAAAAAAAGAAAATGACAGATGCATCTGACTAATGGCAGAATCAGTACCAGGGTTTCCCCCAGTGTATTGTAAGCCTGGTGGCCCACCAGGCACTAAGTTGCCCCCGCCCCCAAGCCTAAGCCAATGTGAATTATTATTTTTTATGCATTTTTAAGATGTTTTTTAAACTACAGTTACATTGGGGCTGCTTGGTTAGAAACTTAGATATACAGTAGTCATACTGTATTTTCAAATCTCCAGTTAGCATTTAATTATGGCCCCTATGAAATCTGTGTTATAGCTTTTTTAAGTTCTCAATTTTCACGATTCCGTCCATGATACTGTTATCCTAGAAACTACTGGGCTCTACATTAATGCTGCCGTCAGGCTGTGTCGGGCCCCAGCTGCTACGTATTGCACCTTCATGTTCATGATCATGTTTAATAAAGTTATAAAAAAATAAATGAAAAATCCACTGAAAATAGGACATTTCTGGAAACAATCTGTGATATGTGTCATAGGGCTGCACGATATTAGGAAAATATCTAACTGCCATTATTTTTGACTGATGTGATTGCGATAGGATTCACGATATTGGAGGGAATGATCATTTTTGTATCATCATTCTAATTTTCATTGGAAAAAAAAAAAAAATATATATATATATATATATATATCTAGAAAGGCGTAACAAAACATTAACAAATTTCCCTAACATTAGTTATTTGTAGTTATTTATGAGTCCTCACTAAAATAATATGATAATGCAGTTTAAAAATAAAGTGTTTGTTTTATTGTCACAACAGAAGAACATCAGAATATAGTAAACTTCTGATAAATAAAATGTATAAAAATACAAACCTAAAGTGGCCATATTATGCTCATTTTCAGGTTCATAATTGTGTGTTGAGGTTGTACCAGAATAGGTTTACATGGTTTAATTTTCATAAAACACCATATTTTTGTTGTTCTGCTCATTGCTGCAGCTCCTCTTTTCACCCTGTGTTCAGGTCTCTGTTTTAGCTACAGAGTGAGACCTCTCACTGCTGGAACATCTTTGTTGGCAGTCGCACATGCTCAGTAGCTAGGTAAGGACTACATGCTCAGTAGCTAGGTAAGGACTACGCGCTCAGTAGCTAGGTAAGGACTACGCGCTCAGTAGCTAGGTAAGGACTACGCGCTCAGTAGCTAGGTAAGGACTACGTGCTCAGTAGCTAGGTAAGGACTACGTGCTCAGTAGCTAGGTAAGATCACATCATTTAGCTAGCTGTTTGTTTCTCCAACTTCAGTAGTACAAGGCAGGATTAGCCGGGAGACTTCTTCTAAACGAGGGAACACTTCCATCTTTGCGTGGAATACCTGCAGAACAGGGACATGGAAGTAGTTCTTTTGGAGATTATGGTTAACTAGTGTGTGTTGTAGCAGTGTTTTGCCATTCAGAACGAACTAGCATGCTACGGTTAGCCACCTCGTCTCAGCTAGTGACGTAGAAAGCCGTACAGATTTTGACCAGGTCATCCGGAGACTGAAGACAGGACACATTCAGAAACCGTATCTCACTCAGAACAGCATGGATGGTTTTTTTCAAAGTTTGTATGTGTGTGGACGATAGTTTAGAAAATGCCTAATATCGGCCCGCGATGTATCGGTCTGGCTCTAATCGGTACCATGCCTGTGAGAGTGGCTGGAGGTTTCCGACTGAATCATAAGCCTGGCTGGGACATTCCTGGCATGACTGCCCTGGCACTAAGGCCCTGTCTTTGTTTTCCAACCAGCCACCAGTGACCAGAGGGTTCTGCTGGACAGACGTCCACAGTGAGCGACCGGTCACAGGTCTGGAATCTGCTCCCGTTATTCTCAACGTACAGGTCACACAGAGCAGAGAGAAACTACACCAGCTGTGCTTTATCAGAGCTGAGAACGCTGACTGGTGTTTAGGTCACTTGACAATAAGTACATGTAGTACACCACAGACTCCTTGCTGTCATTTGGGTTTTTTTCCCCCCAGATTATTTACGTTCCACACAAACGACACTGTCAACACTCCCACTAGCAATTTTAATTTATACCGAAAAAAGTATTCCCATGAAAAGTGTCCCCAGGGTGTGTTCTGTGGTTTATCCAGAGCAACGGGGGACATTTCTGGAAAGAGATGTGGTTGATGAATTCCCACGTGTCATTTTTTTTTCAATGTTGCTATTCAAATTCTATTCATATGTATTGATGTAGTGGTGATTTGTCCTCAGACTAAATAACACAAACTAAAGCTTGGAGATAGAAACTTAGAAAACAGCCAGTGAAGCACCGAAGGACTGGGTCTTAAACAGGGATAACAGCGTTTACTGTCCAGGCAAAGATGGCGTTTTATGATGCTTATTTTCAAATCAATGTTTGTTAAAATCAACCATTCTTACAAGGAACAATGGCGTCTCTTGGCTCTGGTAAAAAAACATCAGCTAGAGCTGCTCAATATAATGTTTTTTATCATCACTGCGATATCAACTGGCGTGATTAACATTTCGTCAAAGACACTCAATAGATTATTTTGTGTTAGTTGAAAGAAAAAGTAACTTTTAAAATGTAACTCTTTTTTTTGTAGTGGTGCCTTTAATAATTAACTCAATGTTCAATTTGTTCAATAAAAGAATGTAGGAAATTATTTCCTTTAATTGGTTTTAAATTCAACAAACAATATGTTGTGTTTTAGCAGAGTACTGAACGCGGCAGAAATGCAGAACTGAGTATACTTTAATATGTTTATTTATCGCAAGCAACATCGTTATCACGATATTCAACAACGTCATCGCATAGCGCATATTTTCCTCAAATCGTGCAGCCCTACCATCAGCCCTCCCCAAGCTTTTGGCAAAACGCAACCCCACGTCACGCTGCGGTGGCCAGTCATGGAACCGGCGATCAGACTTGTCGGTGTGTTTTTGAGGCGGTGTTAGAATCCTGGAAAACAGGAAACAGGAATCATCACTGCCTCTATCTCTGCCACAAGAACATTTTAAAACACCAAACACAAGCATTGTGTTGCCGGGGAGTTTGTGGAACGGCTGACTGTTTCCTGCTCCTCTCTTTTCTTTCTCTCTCTCCTGTGACACAAAGCTGCCTTCGAGTGCGGTCGAAAACGAGATTTCTGATCGATCTGAAGGAAAACATTAATATGAAATATAGAGTTTACTTGTGCTTTGTTGGGCGGGGGGGGTTAAGAAGACAACAGGACGTCACACAAATGGGGCGTTTCATTGACACCTCAAACCCCCTCAAATATCAAGCATTGTCTTGAATGGCAGCGATTGCTGGCGGGGCCCGCGGCGCCTCCATTACGCAGCGCAGACGCGCCTGGTGGAGAGTAGGAGTTAGGGTCGACAGGTATGTTGCTGTTTGAGAAAAAGAGTTAGTGAATGGTCTCTGGCTCCACT
>NC_135876.1:218241-273241 GCF_031162955.1 Sander vitreus | reverse complement strand
CATACTCTGCTTCTGACTGGCTAGTAGTCCTTACCTAGGTACTGTAAGGACACGCCCTCATACTCTGCTTCTGACTGGCTAGTAGTCCTTACCTAGGTACTGTAAGGACACGCCCTCATACTCTGCTTCTGACTGGCTAGTAGTCCTTACCTAGGTACTGTCAGGGCACGCCCTCATACTCTGCTTCTGACTGGCTAGTAGTCCTTACCTAGGTACTGTCAGGGCCCTCATACTTTGCTTCTGACTGCCTAGTAGTCCTTACCTAGGTACTGTCAGGGCACGCCCTCATACTCTGCTTCTGACTGGCTAGTAGTCCTTACCTAGCTACTGTCAGGGCACGCCCTCATACTCTACTGCTGACTCTAGTCCTTACCTAGGTACTGAGCATGTGCGACTCCCAACAAAGATGTTACAGCAGTGAGAAGTCTCACTCTGTAGCTAAAACAGAGAGCTCAACACACAGGGTGAAAAGAGGAGCTGCAGCAATGTGCAGTACAACAAAAATATGGTGTTTTTTGAAAATTAAACCATGTAAACCTATTCTGGTACAACCTCTAAATACAAGTATGAACCTGAAAATGAGCATAATATATGAGCACTTTAATATTTATAAGTTGGTGACTTTTGTTTCTAAAGCTTGGCAAAAAAGACTAGAAGGTTTATTTGGTTAGGGTATGTGGTTACTTTGGCATGGTCCTTTGTCCTAGGCAATGGTGTCTTGTAAGCCTGTGTGGGCTGTGCATATTTTATGAATGTTTAATTAATATTTTCTTTATCATTGTATCATGCATGCAGCATGAATAAAAAAATATTAATTTATTCATACAGTACAAGATACTGTGAGATTTTAGCTGTACATTTACATGAAAGGTTTACAGTGTGTAATTCCTGATGTTCAACATTACATTAGGCTTTACTAGTTGTTCCTTTTATTAATGCAGAACAAAGATTTGGAATAAATGTGATAACAACTCAGTTCTACATACATTAATATCTTAGTTGTTGTTTTTTTAGCCTATATTCCAAACCTATCTCATAATTACAAGATATCTGATAGGCTAAGAGCTTGTAAGTAATTTCAAGATCCTGATTGCGTAATTACAAGATAGAAATTCATAATTACAAGACAAGGTGTCTTCCATACATAGGTTCCTGCTGCACAAATGATTTAATGTAGACCTATGGTGTTTTATACATTTGCTTTGCCTGTATGTTTGTGTTGTCAAAGTAAAACAAAAAAAGCAAACTACTGGTTATGCAAAAAAAACAAAACACAGACGCTTCATTTCCAGATGAAAGCTGCTAACTCCGATCTTCCACACAGGACCTGAACGCAGCATGTGCTCAGACGACGGAGAGGTTGAACAGCATCAGCAGACAACAGCAGCATCAGTATGGGCAACTAGCAGCTGGTCTGCGTCTCCGCGCTAACAGGAAAGCTCGATGACAGGTTGGTAACATACCATCACACTCATACACTGTATGTTGTCTCACTGTGTACGTTTATCTGTGCGTGTGTCTGTGTCCGCGCGTCTATGGCAGAGCAGCAGCGGCAGTGTTGCAACGCTACAGGTGCACACACACGCACACACACATGCACGCACGCAGGCACGCACGCAGGCACGGCCTTGTCCTTCACACGAGCACTGTCTCTGCAGACGGAAGGGCATTAGAAGACGCGGGACAGATGTCCTCTGATCGGATTTCACCGCGCTGCTTCGGTAGATGATGATGATAGCTAGGACACCAACCCGCCTGTTTTTCAAAATGTGTTCTTACTGTCTACAGTTTGAAGTTTGACTGCTGCCTTTTGTGACCAAATGCAATATGTAAAGGTCGACTCTGGTGGGACTCGAACCCACAACCTTTAAATCACTTCTTTAGAGATTAGCTAGAACTAGAAGTCCAATGCGCTATCCATTGAACCACAGAGCCTCTGGGACTAATATACAACTGTCACAAAACAAAGCATAGAGGTATTAATTCAACATGTAATACTTTAATTATCACTGCTTTCTTAGTTCACCTCTAAGGTTTAAAGGACCAATATGTAATTTACTGTAGGCTATTAAATAGAAAAAAATGACCCAATATGTCATCAGATATTAAGGAAACATTCTAAGTTGAAATATTATCTAGTAGGGGTGGAACGGTACATGTATTCGTATTGAACCGAAATGGTACAGGCGTCACGGTTCAGTGCATGAATTTACACGGAGAATCCACGGTATAAAAATAAATAAAACTTGCGTGCAAATTAATTAATGTAATGCGGAATTACGGTTAGATACGCGGGTTCTTTAGGGACACCTAATCTGTAGCCCCGCCTTAGCTCTGAAGCTGATTGGCACGCTGCCTATGTACAAGGGGGTAAGCGTCTCCTCACAACCCGAACCTCCTATTGCGCCATTTTGATGCTAATAAGCACTCACCCCCCGTTAGCTGCCATTCATTCTGACGTCACTTTGACAGAGAATACCTTTACATCTGAAGCGTTTAAAGACTCTATTTGTCCGTTGTTTATTTCTAAAGAAACACGACAACGTATAAAAGGCTCCATTACCTTGTAGCTCACGTTATGGCTCCGTAGCAGACGTTTTTATAACAATAGGCTAACGATTGGGTCATAACCACGAGACTTCCTGTCTCATAGTAGAGGAGTTACCGTATAGTACAGGAGAAGCTCTCAGGCAGTTTGGACTTCCATTAGCTGTTTAAGTGTAATGACTAATGTTAACTATCATTTTAGTGATCAATAATTAGCCTGTGTCTATGTTATCTCCTTACATATACCTACGCTCTCCGTCTCTGCTAGATTGGGAATGATAGAGATTTCTCTTGGCACAGCTACCAGAAGACTTCCAACTTTCAGACAGGTTGCTCACGTCACATCTACGTCTTCAAGCTCAGTTGGAGGCTGCTCAGTAACGCTCAGCCAACACTAGAAAAGTGCTTCTAATATCCTTCACTGGTCTCCGTCCAGAAACACGGGGTCTGTTGGTCCATTCTTATATACTGTCTATGCCTATGTCGCCGATCTCTGCCTATGTATGCAGTTTTAATGAGTCAGAGATAGCAGCACTAAGGACGAGTATGGCGAGTGGTGGCGACCCACAAGAGTTAGAGGACCAGTCAGTTCCAGTAGTACAGGCGAGAGAGTGGTGGATAAGACTGCTGTTGTAGATTAGTGGTACTTTTCCAGCGTCGCGGCTCCGAACCGTAACATTAGTTGGGACAGACTTCTTTAGGCTAACTATATTAGCTTCAGCCAGGCAGGGAGCAGCTTTCTGCGGTGAAAAATGGCCGGGAGACGTCATGAGAAAGTTGCATTAATCAAGTCACTTAGTTCGTCTTTGCAGAGAACAGAGATGCTGTATTTTCAGTTTTGTAGCTGATTGTCTTATTTTGTTTACAAGTCACAGATGGAGTCTGGAGAAGATTTGGGGTACTTATTGTTTACATCTTACTTTACACACTTCAGGCTGTTGCAGCTAGCTCAGGGGACTGGATGACACTGGGTGGTACAGCCTGAGACAACTAGCTCAGGGGACTGGATGACACTGGGTGGTACAGCCTGAGACAACTAGCTCAGGGGACAGACTGTAGGAAACTAGGTGGTACAGCCTGAGACAGCTAGCTCAGGGGACAGACTGTAGGAAACTAGGTGGTACAGCCTGAGACAGCTAGCTCAGGGGACAGACTGGATGACACTAGGTGGTACAGCCTGAGACAGCTACTCAGGGGACAGACTGTAGGAAAGCTAGGTGGTACAGCCTGAGACAGCTAGCTCAGGGGACAGACTGGATGACACTAGGTGGTACAGCCTGAGACAGCTAGCTCAGGGGAGAGACTGGATGACACTAGGTGGTACAGCCTGAGACAGCTAGCTCAGGGGAGAGACTGGATGACACTAGGTGGTACAGCCTGAGACAGCTAGCTCAGGGGACAGACTGGATGACACTAGGTGGTACAGCCTGAGACAGCTAGCTCAGGGGAGAGACTGGATGACACTAGGTGGTACAGCCTGAGACAGCTAGCTCAGGGGACAGACTGTAGGAAACTAGGTGGTACAGCCTGAGACAGCTAGATCAGGGGAGAGACTGGATGACACTAGGTGGTACAGCCTGAGACAGCTAGATCAGGGGAGAGACTGGATGACACTAGGTGGTACAGCCTGAGACAGCAAGCTCAGGGGACAGACTGGATGACACTAGGTGGTACAGCCTGAGACAGCTAGCTCAGGGGACAGACTGGATGACACTAGGTGGTACAGCCTGAGACAGCTAGCTCAGGGGAGAGACTGGATGACACTAGGTGGTACAGCCTGAGACAGCTAGCTCAGGGGACAGACTGGATGACACTAGGTGGTACAGCCTGAGACAGCTAGCTCAGGGGACAGACTGGATGACACTAGGTGGTACAGCCTGAGACAGCTAGCTCAGGGGACAGACTGGATGACACTAGGTGGTACAGCCTGAGACAGCTAGCTCAGGGGACAGACTGGATGACACTAGGTGGTACAGCCTGAGACAGCTAGCTCAGGGGACAGACTGGATGACACTAGGTGGTACAGCCTGAGACAGCTAGCTCAGGGGACAGACTGGATGACACTAGGTGGTACAGCCTGAGACAGCTAGCTCAGGGGACAGACTGGATGACACTAGGTGGTACAGCCTGAGACAGCTAGCTCAGGGGACAGACTGGATGACACTAGGTGGTACAGCCTGAGACAGCTAGCTCAGGGGAGAGACTGGATGACACTAGATGGTACAGCCTGAGACAGCTAGCTCAGGGGAGAGACTGGATGACACTAGATGGTACAGCCTGAGACAGCTAGCTCAGGGGACAGACTGGATGACACTAGGTGGTACAGCCTGAGACAGCTAGCTCAGGGGACAGACTGGATGACACTAGGTGGTACAGCCTGAGACAGCTAGCTCAGGGGACAGACTGGATGACACTAGGTGGTACAGCCTGAGACAGCTAGCTCAGGGGACAGACTGGATGACACTAGGTGGTACAGCCTGAGACAGCTAGCTCAGGGGACAGACTGGATGACACTAGGTGGTACAGCCTGAGACAGCTAGCTCAGGGGACAGACTGGATGACACTAGGTGGTACAGCCTGAGACAGCTAGCTCAGGGGAGAGACTGGATGACACTAGGTGGTACAGCCTGAGACAGCTAGCTCAGGGGAGAGACTGGATGACACTAGGTGGTACAGCCTGAGACAGCTAGCTCAGGGGAGAGACTGGATGACACTAGGTGGTACAGCCTGAGACAGCTAGCTCAGGGGACAGACTGGATGACACTAGGTGGTACAGCCTGAGACAGCTAGCTCAGGGGAGAGACTGGATGACACTAGGTGGTACAGCCTGAGACAGCTAGCTCAGGGGACAGACTGGATGACACTAGGTGGTACAGCCTGAGACAGCTAGCTCAGGGGACAGACTGGATGACACTAGGTGGTACAGCCTGAGACAGCTAGCTCAGGGGAGAGACTGGATGACACTAGGTGGTACAGCCTGAGACAGCTAGCTCAGGGGAGAGACTGGATGACACTAGGTGGTACAGCCTGAGACAGCTAGCTCAGGGGAGAGACTGGATGACACTAGGTGGTACAGCCTGAGACATCAGTGTTTCCCAAACATAGATTAATGTGTGGCGGTGCGCCTCACTATCAACACCGTTGAACACATTGCGTTTCGTTATCATTTTTTTTTTTTAACGCCATTTAAAACACGTTCTTCTGCATTTCCTTTCCCTGCTCTCCTCCGTCTCTCTGTCACTTGAGTCTCGCTCACATACACACGCAGAGCTCCTCCCACCGTGTGGTGTTTGGTGTTTTTAGCCCCCAACGTCACCTTCCAGGCAGCGCGGCAATGGTTATGTCAAAGAAGTTATGTTAGTGTTAAGGTGAGGGTTAGCTGCCTCTTCTTTAGAGATTAACTAGAACTAGAAGTCCAACGACCACAATATGCCATTAGATGATAAGGAAATATGCTCAGTTGAAATACTATGTAAGTTGCTGGCTTTTGTGATCAAATGCAATATTTAAAGATCAAACCCACAACCTTTGAATCACTTCTTTAGAAGTTAGCGAAACCTAGAAGTCCAATGCACTATCCATTGTGCCACAGAGCCTCTGGGATTAATATTCAATTTTCACAAAAAACAAAGCATGAAAGGTGCCTTTTGTGATCAATTGCAATATCTAAAGGTCGACTCTGGTGGGACTCGAACCCAAAACCTTTGAATCACTTCTTTAGAGATTAGCTAGAACTAGAAGTCCAATGCGCTATCCATTGAACCACAGAGCCTCTGGGACTAATATACAACTGTCACAAAACAAAAAGCATGATGGTATTAATTCAACATGTAATACTTTAATTATCACTGCTTTCTTAGTTCAGCTTTAAGGTTTAAAGGACCAATATGTAATATATTTACTGTAGGCTTTTAAATAAAAAAAAATGACCCAATATGTCATCAGATATTAAGGAAACATGATAAAGTTAAATACTATCTAAGCAGCTGCATTTTGTGATCAATTATATATTAGGGAAACATGATTTAACCAATTGCAATTACTTTAAAATGTTTTACGTAAGTGTCCTCAAATGCTACCAACGCGCATTTTGCTAACACTGTAAACATTAGCACAAGCAGAGGTGAACACTAGTGGTTCGAATCTGTGCGGCAGAGGCCGAGACTAATGAGGGTGAAACTCAGAAAACACTGGATCCTACATTTCCCATAATGCAGCCAAAGGCATCTTTTCATTAGTCCCTCCATGCATGGTAAACATCAACAGCTTTCAAACTCCACACCTCCAGTTTCTGTTTCTGTTCTAAATGTGTAGTATCCCAGCTCAAGCTCAAGCTGAGATAACCCAAATGACATCACTATGACATCATCCCTGACTAAGTCTCGCTTTGCCAGACCTATCTCCACAGCGCTGTGGAGTAAGGTCTGGGCTGGCTACATCACAGATACATTCTGGGATAGGAGAAAAAAACGGTTCGGGTTGTTTGCATTTCTTTAAACCAATCCCAATCGTCTTGGGCGGGGCTAAGCTCCGGACGCAGCGACGGTGGCTCTGCGAAATAGTCTCAGGAAGGAACTTGTTTTGGTGGAAAATTTGCACCCTGCAAAAGAAAACTCCACATACAATATTAAATGAAGTTAACTGTTCACACAATACAGTACATTAAGCTATTTATTTAGATGGATACATGGTTAAACCTCATTATCTCTTACCAGTGTATCTCTGTGTGTACTTTGTCCACAGCAGTCCCACCAATCGGTTGCAAAACCCAGTCCCAGTTAGAGAGGAAATGCCCTAAACATGTTAGTTGTACATTTTTACAATCATTCCCCAAAAGAACCAAGCAGGGCTGCCTTTTTGAACTGTCCTAATCTTCTTCAAGACTTGCCGTTTTCAGCGTGTATCTTGCTATTTTGTTTTTTCGAGAACGGCAACGCACAGAGAGCGAAAGGTGAGGGGCAAAGGCTTTATCCTGGAAATGTACTTCCGTTGATCCAGACTGTTCTACCTGTAATAATTTGCAGGACGCCAAGAATAAATGCCCAATAAAACCAATTGTTGAATGGTCCTTTATTTATGCCCATCGTTTCCTTTCCCTCTTACCTCCCTTAGACTGAAATCCTCCTAAGCAGAAAACAGGGGGAAGAAGAAGTGACAGGGAGGAAGGATGGACTCCATCTCTATGCTGGGCGGCAGCAGGAGCCCTGTGTTCCTCACAGCCCCGTCCTCCCACCACCTCCGACACGCGCAGGCCTGTTTCCTGCCCAACGGCGCCAAGAGCGGAGTTGGAGACACAGGAACTGCCTGTCTGCCTGCCCGGCCCGCAGTTGCCATCCTGGGCTCAGGTGACTTCTCCAAGTGCTTGACCACCCGCCTTCTGCGCTGTGGCTTCCATGTGGTGGTCGGCAGCCGCCATCCCAAACTGGCAGCCCAGTCGTTTCCTCATGTGGTGGATGTGACCCATCATGAAGACGCTGTGGGGAAAGCCAGCGTTGTGTTCCTGGCGATCCGCCGTGAGCACTACTCTGTCCTGTGGGACCTCAAGCATCTACTGGAAGGTAGCTAACAACACACACACACAGACACACACACATACACAAACACACACACACACACACAAACACACAGACTGAGAACCAAGGGCGTAGGTTTAGTTTCAACATTTGTGGGGTACATTGGGGTCCTCCACAAAAAAAAAAGTGTGAGCGTCAAACACTTAATTTCCTGCATTCTTGTGAATTTGTATGCAACAATTTATGTTGCAAATGTCTTTATTTGGGTAAACTAAATTATTATTCTCCTGTGTTGTTCAAAACTTTCTGCAAATTCAAAACATCACCACGTGTTTCGGGATGTTTTTTTAGGAATCATGTACTGTACATCTCAACAACAGATCGGTTAGAGATTGAGACCTTGTTAATGCCAGAAGCTATCTTTATTTTGCACACTTCTGTTGTGTTCTTTAACCCCCCAATGTTGCAAAGTAGACAGTTCCTGTTTTCTGTACATGTTTTGAGCCCCCTGAAGTTATCTTTTACCTCTTTTGGGGAGTGGGTTGTCTGGTTCATTGGTTCATTGGTCGTTGGTTCATATTTCATGAGGGGGACAAATCTACCTCTTCTAAATATTGGGGGGGACATAGCCCCTGCATCCCCCCCGAAATCATGCTGAGAACACTCACTAAGAAGACTATCTCAACCCTTCTTTTTCACTTTTATACTGGTATACAAGTGATGACTCAAATGCATTGCATAACAAAACAGGAAAGCAATGGCTGACTGAAGGAAAGGTAGGTAGGTTTATGTGTGTAAAAGGGTAAAAAATGATGAAAGAGTTTTTTAAAAGGAAGACACAATGTAGTCCAACAGGCTAGTAGGCTGGTGAGCTCCTTGATAACAGTGAACCATGGCCTACACTATAATGAGTTTGCTCTATATTACGGGAAAGCTTCTGATCTTTTAAAGTCTATCTTACGGTAATACCCACATGCCATATGTACATTAAAAGGCCACTGTAATCATTCCTCCTGTCCACACTGACTGTGAAGAGATCCCTTTTCAGTAGAATACAATATAAGAAATGAGGGACAAAATCCACAGTCCATGTTCTCTGTAAAAAAAAATAAAAAAAATAACATCCTATAGTTTAGCTGAAGATCTTCAGCAGCCTCAGACAAATTACTGAGGATCTTCCAAAGCTGCATTGTTTTTTTTAAACAAAGTTGCTTCTTTATGGTTCCCCAGATAGTGTTTTGTAGCTGAGCTGCCGTAGAGGGATAGTTACACTAAGAGGGAGTAACACAAAAAGACTAACTCTGGAGGATACCCATTTAATTTATCTATCTCAGACTGCTGAAGCTTCATATGAGCTTCAGCTTTACTTTCAGATGCATTTCACGACAGCCAGAGTTTAGTATAAATGTAATCCATTTAACTACGGAAATGAATGTGTCTGGGGGTTTCTCTTGTTGTCCTGCAGGCAAGATCCTGGTGGATGTGAGTAACAACAGGAGGGTCAACCAGTATCCAGAGTCTAATGCCGAGTATCTGGCTTCACTGCTGCCAGACTCTATCGCGGTCAAAGGCTTCAACGTCATCTCAGCCTGGGCCATGCAGCAGAGCTACCCCAAAGACGCCAGCACACAGGTACAATCAGACATATAACCCAACAAACTTTACTCAAGGTCAACTTGCATGTAGTGATGGCCAAATGAAGCTTCATGAAGCATTGTCTTTACTTTATGAGCCCACTAGATGTCTCTCTCTGTTCAACAAAGCACACTGAAATGCCATTCCTTGAGCCTTTTTCTTTAAACCAAGAGCATCATCTAGTGGCCGCAACAAATACACCTAATGGTTCATAAAGCTCCATTTTGGACATCACTACTACAAGCTTTTTCTGGAGATTTGGCTTTTCACAATATTTCACCAGAAATGTTTGTTTGTTCAGTTGCCACGTATTAAAAAAAGCCACGCAATTACAGTAGCGCAAAATGTATGCGTCATATTGCATTTCTTTGCATTCAGTTGGTGATGGAGAAAATATGAGACTGTACACCGGGCTATTCGCAAGGCTGTTTTAATATCACTGAACTACTGATTGTGATCGCTGTAGCTCAGCAGGGTCTACTGGGAGGCTGAGTCTCTGAAGTGCTGGGCAGCTTGGTGGATCGCACTTCCAACACCCATGCTTCCTTCTAGGGAAGGGAAAAGCGATGCTTGGTCTGGTGCCTTTTTTATTGAGGCAAAAAGTCTCCTTTAGCGTCATATTTAAACATGCTTGGTCGGGACTCTTGGCGTCACTTTTTGACAGCTCTGGGTCGGGACGTACGTTTAACTGGCAGCACGCAACCGGTCCATTTTAGAGTCAAACGACGCACCAAATGCCCCCTTTTATGACAACAAACAAGAGCCAGATAAAGAAAACCTTGGTTAATGAAGAAAATTGATAACCACAGTCGAGCTAACCATTATCTCTGATTGGGAGCAAGCTAACGCTAAAAAAAGCCTGGCTATGTCAAACTTGCTTGTATTACACCCCTTTGGTTTATGCATTTTGCTTCAGTAAGTGGAAACAAATCAGTATTCATTGGCAGTCAATTTGAAGGCTACAAGACATCATGATTTGTTAGGATCTGTCTTTTCTTATAGTATGAAATGGCAGCCAGTCTCTGCAACTGGCTTGCTTGCTCTCTGAAACATTAATCCTGTTATAATTAAGGCACGGATTATAAAAAAACAAAAAAAAGCCTTCACATCCAAAGCAAATTAATTCCTATACAATGGAGCTCCTGAAATAATCCCCCAGCCAGCCAACTGTCCTTATCAGTGGTTTGGATTATAAAACTACAGGGCACAACGTCAGTTCTGCCATTACAAACCTTCTTAAAACTAAAAGGAAATGCATGAGTTTCACGGAGGACTCGTGCAATCAGGAATATAAAGGAATCTTATTACATAAAAGTTCAAATAAGTTCAGATGGCTGGAAAGTAAATGCATCATTGACAATCTGGCAACGGACTAGGGTAAAGGGGCTGGTAAAATGTACAGTATATTTTAGAAGCATGGTTTGATATTAAGCATATAAGCAGGGTGTAATTTGTGAAAAAAGCAGAGGGTGGGATGTGTTTTGATCATGTACAACAAAACATGCAAGAATTAAATCCCCCTTCCAATACCACCATGGATTTATTGCCACTTGGCTAGCCATGCCGAAACACTTATTTATGAACTTCAATATTCAATGGAACATAATCTCAAAATGAAATAGCACAACGTGGTGTCAACATAAAACACAGAGCTTTCATGCAGGTGAGTGGAGGTCACTTTGCGATGAAAACAAATACTTGTCGGGAGTGTTTTAAAGGTCCCATGGCATAAAAATGTCACTTTATGAGTTCCCCCAGCCTGCCAATGGTCCCCCAGTGGCTAGAAATAGTGATAGGTGTGAACCGAGCCCTGGGTATCCTGCTCTGTCTTTGAGAAAATGAAAGCTCAGATGGGCCGATCTGGAATCTTCCCTTTATGATGTCATAAGGGGAGAGGTTACCTCCCCTTTCTCTGCTTGGCCCGCCCAGAGAATTTGGCCCCCCCATGAGAAAGAGAGAGACATCATGGCTTGCAAACAAGCGAAGCATGGCAGTTGGTCAAGGCCACACCTCCACCCTCCACCTTGCCCCGCCCTGTCCTAAAGAAAGCTCATTGTGGGACTGTCTCGTAGTGGCTATTATTCTGCACCAAGGCTGAATTTCAGGAAAGAGACTTCAGATACAGTATTAGGGGAACACTAAGGTCTATATAAAAGAGACTTCAGATACAGTATTAGGGGAACACTAAGGTCTATATAAAAGAGACTTCAGATACAGTATTAGGGGACCACTAAGGCCTATATAAAAGAGACTTCAGATACAGTATTAGGGGACCACTGAGGACTATATAAAAGAGACTTCAGATACAGTATTAGGGGACTACTGAGGACTATATAAAAGAGACTTCAGATACAGTATTAGGAGACCACTAAGGTCTATATAAAAGAGACTTAAGATACAGTATTAGGGGACGACTAAGGCCTATATAAAAGAGACTTCAGATACAGTATTAGGGGACTACTGAGGACTATATAGAAGCATCCAAAAAGCAGCATGTCATAGGACCTTTAAACCAAACCACCATCTTTTTCCTAAACTTATCTAGTCGTTTTGGTGCCTAAACTTAACCGTCATCGCTGCATGATGCTTACTTTTTCTGTCTAAACGCCACTACCACGGCCCCTGAAAGCACTGTCATCTGGAGGTGCCTGTAGCCGGCTCACAGTCACCTATTGGCGGGGCGTAGACGAGAAAGAGGGAAATCCCACGCATCCTCCCCAGACTGGACTGGTACACAGAATTTTACCACTAGGTTTCGCAGCTTGGTTGTCTTCACTGTACGTCTAACCAATCTTCCTCTCTGTAATCCTGGCTCTGTGTAGGTGTACATCTGCAGTGACTCGGTGGAGGCTCGACAGCAGATTATGGAATTAGCCCGCCAGCTCAACTTCCTGCCGGTGGATATGGGCACCCTGTCCTCTTCGCGGGATATTGAGAACATTCCCATACGGTTATTTCCTGGCTGGAAGGGCCCCGTCCTTGCTGCTGTGGCCCTCTCCATCTTCTTTTTTGCTTACTCTTTTGTACGAGATATCATCCACCCATATGTGAAATATAAGCAGAGTGACTTCTACAAGATCCCAATAGAGATGGTGAACCGGACGCTGCCTACTGTTGCCATCACTCTCCTGGCCCTGGTGTACCTGGCAGGCCAGCTGGCAGCCGCCCACCAGCTCTACTTTGGTACCAAGTACAGGCATTTCCCACACTGGCTGGAGGGCTGGCTGCAGAGCCGCAAACAGCTGGGCCTCCTCAGCTTCTTCCTGGCTGCTGTGCATGTTCTCTACAGCCTCTGTCTGCCCATGAGGAGGTCTGAGAGGTACCTACTGCTCAACACTGCCTACCAGCAGGTTAGTGCCATGTCCACAGTCAGTGCGTTTACAAGCAGTATTCAGGTAAAGGCAATACCCTGGTTTCTCAAACGCCATGTAAACATCTTACCCTGGCTAAAATCGGAGTTCTCATACCCTGGTTAACAGACCAAGATAACTCCTTTTGCAGTCTATATCAACAACGTTTCATTTCGGGGATTGTTCAGGTTCCGCCGGAAATTCAGCATCCAGACAGCTAGCTAGACTATCTGTCCAATCTGAGTTTTCTGTTGCACGACTAAAACTACTTTTGAACGTCCACATGTTCCACCAAAACAAGTTCCTTCCTGAGACTATTTAGCAGAGGCACCGTTGCTCCGTCCTGCCCAGGATGATTGTGATTGGTCTAAAGAAATGCCAATAAACCAGAGTATGTTTTTCTCCCATCCCAGAATGCTGTGTGGACTAGCCAGACCCTCCTCCACAGCGCTGTGAAGGAAGGTCTGGCAATGCAAGACTTCTGGTTAACAGACCTAGATAACTCCTTTAGTAACCTGGGTATTTGTGCATGTTTACACCTTAGAGCTACTGTGTAGTTTCTGTCTCCCCCATGAGTAATTCTAATGTGCGTCCACATGGCGCGAGCCTACTTTGATCGCGCACCATCCCCACCTCTCAACTATCTTCACTCAAGCTTCTGTGCACGAAAGGTGCTGGACGACACCATTTTCTAAACATAGTCATACTCAGAAATCCAGAGAGTTGTGTGGAGCTGATAGTCTTAATTAGCTTTAAATCAACTTATTTGGCAATGGCTTGAATGTAACGGTCGTTCTCAGTCCCTCATTGCCCTGCTCTCTCTCTCTCTCTCTCTCTCTCTCTCTCTCTCTCTCTCTCTCTCTCTCTCTCTCTCTCTCTCTCTCTCTCTCTCTCTCTCTCTCCCTCTCTCGCTCTCTCTCTCTCTCTCTCTCTCTCTCTCTGTAATGTATTCTTTAAAATATTTTCAATAGATGAAAACAGTTACACTGTCATTTTGTGGGGAAAACTGCTTCCTGTATCTGTTTCAAATTAAAATGTCTGTAGACAGATTCAGGCTTTTATTATGAAACAGTAGCAGGAACTTGTGGAAAATGTAATGACTTGCACAGGTCTCATACCGTACTTCAAATGTAGCTATACTGCCATCCGGTGGCATTTGTCTGGTACTACAAATTACAGTTAGGCTGGTACATTAACACCCGACTGGAATAGGACAATGACTCTTTAAAGTGCCCATTTTATGAAAAAATCACTTTTTCTGGGATTTGTGGGGTTATTTTGTGTCTCTGGTGCTTCCACACACATACAAACTTGGAAAAAAAAACATCCATGCTGTTTTGAGTGAGATACAGTTTTCTGAATGTAACCTGCCTTCAGTCAGATTAATCTGGCCACTGTCATGAACCAGCTCAAATTCACTACAAAAGAACGGAGACCACACATAGTTAAGGATTAAATTAAAAACAATTTATTTAACCCAAATTAAATATTACTATAAAATAGGATAAAACATTATTTACGTATTTCAGTAGTATCAGTACTGTAGTGACTGCATGTGTGAAGGTGAGTGTGTGGAAAACCGTACCCAAAAGACAAACTGTAGCGACTTCTTTGCAACCTCCAAGCCTACCTCCAAGCCTACCTCTTAAGCCGCCGAGAGGCTGAGTCAGGGAACAATCACCTGTATGACGCGCCGTTAGAATAATTCAGATCCCCTCTGAGATATGCTTTCAACTTTTTATTGTTCGTTTGAAAGTCAGAAAAAAACATTAATTAATTAATTAATTATTAATTAATTAATAAACAAAATCCAATTGCCTGAAAAATTATGCAAAAAGGTGAACCTAAATGTGGAGAAACTTGCAGTCAACAGAAAATGCAAAAGCCCAAGCTCACCCCCTCTCTAGCCTCCGCCATGCAGGTGTCCAGGTGTATAAATAGACTGTTTATTGTGAGACCAACCCCCATGACGTCCTACGTTACGTAATAGGTGAAAACTATAAACCAAAAACAAACATAACATACATGGCTCCTATACAAACCAAACCCAACCGAAAACAAAACATGCTGGCTGTGTGGACAGACAGACAGACCTTAGCTGCATCTCATAACCCTTAAATTGCCTCCTCGAGTCCTCCACTTGCCTCCCTTCCTTGTGTCTTAGTCCCTCCCAGTGAGAAGGCACTGGAGAGACGCGAGGAAATCATGGGAGGAGAGAGGCAACGAGCAAATGTGTTTGAGAGGGATGAGACGTCCTTTCCTTCCTCCTCACATGAATACGTCAGCTGTTTGGGCGGAGTTAGCAACTCCTTCAGCTGCACTACTTCCGGGAAGTCAGCTCTCATGTATCCTCGCCTATAGCTCCTCGATGATCCCTCCTCGATGCTCGCTCCTCGGGGCAGAAATAAGAGCTTTGAAATAAGGGTTATGCGAAGCAGCCCTTGTGAACACCATGCATAAAACAACAAGTGAAAGATGATGATTGTGATGAATTGCATCTTGTGTTGGCAGGTCCATGCTAATGTGGAGAATGCGTGGAATGAGGAGGAGGTGTGGAGGGTGGAGATGTACATTTCCTTTGGGATCATGAGTCTTGGGCTCCTGTCGCTGCTGGCCATCACCTCCATTCCCTCGGTCCACAGCACGCTCAACTGGAGGGAGTTCAGCTTCATACAGGTACAAACTTATTACCATGGGCGTAGGAAGCAAAAGCAAATGTGGGTGGGTCCTCCCTTGCTAGTAGCACCTTGGCTTTAATATCAACACATGGCACTGGTACAACTAGCCTCTGTTTTTGACCAGGATTCAAAGAGCTGAACACACATGTTAACATTATTGAAGCTAGCTAGCTAGCCTAGCAAAACACGTCAGATAACTGTTAACGTTAGGGTTCTCAAGCCTCATGCATTGACCGTGAGACACACGCTCACACGCCACACCTTGTATTTCACACGCTGAGAAGGCAGCACACACATGCCAGCTCGACGCACACATCAGGCCACTTACGTAGGCTACGGCGAAAGCTCTGCGTGGAGCCTGCGCAGAACTGTAAAACAAGCTTAACTAAGTACATTTACTCAAGTACTGTCCTTAAGTCCAAATGTTGAGGTACTTGTACTTCACTCAAGTCTTTTCTTTCCATGCCACTTTCTACTTCTACTCCGCTACGTTTCAGAGAGAAATATTGTACTTTTAGCTTTAGTTACTAGTTACTTTAGTTACTCCTCTACATTCATCTGTTCCAGCTTTAGTTACTAGTTACTTTACACATTAAGATTTCTGCACACAAAACACATGTAGTTTATAAAATACAGTTTTATTTAAAATAAACTATAACGGCCTACAAGTCCAGCTGAAATGATTATATGATTGAACACTTAGTCGATTGACAGAACTGTTTGGATCGTTTCCAGTTTCTAAAATGTGAGAGAATATTCTGCATTGGGTACTTTTACTTTAAGTACATTTTTCCTGATGATACTTACAGACTTCTACTTAAGTAACATTTTAACTGCAGGGCTTCTACTTGTGACAGAGTATTTTTACAGTGTGGTATTAGCACTTTTACTTAAGTAAAGGATCTGAGTACTTCTTCCACCGCTGCTGACATGGCTCGCTGGCTTCCCTCTCTTTGCTGTATGATCGCAGCAGTTATATTACTGTATGTACCATCATGAGTCTTCCTGTCTCTGCTCCAGTCCACGCTGGGCTACATCGCTCTGCTCATCGCTACCATCCACGGCCTGTTGTTTGGCTGGAAGCGAGCCTTTGAGGAGGAAGCCTACCGTTTCTACCTACCCCCCAGCTTTGTGGTGGCCCTGGCCCTGCCCGTGTGTGTCATCCTGGGGAAGGTGCTGATGCTGCTCCCCTGTGTGGCCCGCAAGCTGCACCAGATCCGCCGGGGCGTGGACAGCAGTCACTACCGGTGCCAGCGCCTGGAGCCAGTGGGCTCGGCTGCCCACGTTTCACCAGAGAGAGTCACCATCATGTGATCGCTGCAGCACAGAGCTGTCATATACTGCCATTAGCTGTTTTATTGAAGCAAATGAACACTATTTATTCTCATGGTTCTCAATGAAATGGCATATTACCCGTACTTTGTTACTGTGAACAGTTTTTGCTAACGTGTGAATTGGGTACTTATTAGCTGTTACCATAACTACTGACCTTGTATGCCTATTATGTTACAGTTTGTCCACCTAAAATGGAATATTCTTATCTTTCCTTCCTAAGCTCTGGACACAGGGCAGGACTCAGCAGAATAGTGTTAGGAAGGAACTTGTTTTGGTGGAACATTTGCATCCCGCAAAAAAAAAAAAACACCACATGCAATATTAAATGAAGTAAACTGTTGACACAATACAGTAATGTGAGCTATTGAAATTAGCTGATACATGGTTAAACCTCATTAGTTCTTACCAGTGTATCTCTGTGTGTACTTCGTCCACAGCAGTCCCACCAATCAGTCCCAAAACCTCCCAGTTAGAGAGGAAATGATCTAAACATATTCTTTGTAAATCTTTACAATCATTCCCAGAAAGAACCGAGCAGGCCTGCCTTGTTGCACGGCCCAAATTTTCTTCAAAACTTGACATTTTCAGCGTATAGCTCGCTAGCTCGATGGGATTTTGAGAACGGCAACACACACAGAGAGCGGAAGCGGAGGGGCAAGACTCATTCTTTACCAATACTTTGTTCCTGTCTTTGTGTTCTGATGTGAAAGAGGATGGAGACTATAGAGACAGAGCCCGTCCCGTCCCCACCGAGGGGGGGACAACTCTCCATTGACTTGTATTACTGGAAGGTTTCCACCTCGTCAATTTTGTCTGCTAGAAAACAACAGAAAAATGCCTAAAAGCTGCTGTGTGGTGATATTCACTACCAACAGGGTAAAGAACCAATGACTTCAGTTTTTAGAAGCTGCCGGCCCGAAAAACTGGGCTTTAAAGCAACACTATGTAACTTTTCCCTGTTCGGTCCCCCTACAGGTTGTCTCATTAGAACTACAGCCGTGCGAGCTGTAGTTCTAATGAGACAACCTGTAGGGGGACCGAACAGGGAAAAGTTACATAGTGTTGCTTTAATGAAAACAAAAGTGGATACAGACGTGAGGAATCAGCAGAGAGAATGGGGAGACACTAAAGCTAACGTTATGTCCCACGTTACAGGTGTTAGCTTAACTTACAGACATATAGTTAGCCTAAAACTGACATTTGGATATTTTACTTTCTAACAAAATGCTTGCTGCAAACGTAACTTGGGACATAACGTTAGCTTAGTGTCAGTATCCCACAGTCTCCCCATTCTCTCTGCTGATTCCTCACGTCTGTATCCACTTTTGTATTAATAAAAGCTCAGTTTTTCAGGTCGGCAGCTTCTAAAAACTTAAATTATGAGTTCTTTACCCTGATGGTAGTGAATATAACCCCACAGCAGCTTTCAGGCATTTTTCTGTTGTTTGCTAGCAGACAAAATTGACGAGGAGGAAACCTTCCAGTAATACAAGTCAATGGAGAGCTGAGAGTTGTTTCCCGAATTGAAAAATGTGTAAGCAACATAGAAGAATTCACATATTCATCAGGTTGGGGAATAATACTTGTTACTATTATCTCCTTCAGTGCTTGACATTGTTCTATTTTTTTTTTTGTGACGATGTCGCACTGCAAACTGTGTTATGTTCTCTGTGTGCCAGGTCTGTAACACTGGGTATGGTGCCCATGTGTCACTCTCTAATCAGCAAATCATGGCTTAGTTACAATTAAGAATTGAATTTAAATGACACATTTTGATTCCATAGCTTAAAGCTCCATTGTGTAATTTTTTGAGTTGATTCTTAGCAAAAACTCCTTTCTTTCACAAATATGTACTCATTCATGTGTAATTACTTCCACTAACTAATCATTATTAAGTAGTCTCGTAAGCGTAGAATCTGACATTCAGAATCATCAATTAAAAGATCTATTTTCTTTCAAAAAGTGAAGAACTTCTGCCATTGAGTTGAAATAACGACATCTATCCATCCAACTCCTTAAGTCAGTGTGTTTTCTTTATACTAAGGAGTATCTGCCTTTTTTTCAACACTAATAGCAAATCTACATTGGAAAAAAAGTGCAAAAACATCAGCCTGTGTGTAGACTGTCTTGTATTAAGTGATACTTTAAAACTAAACGTGAGAATAAATGAATAGATTTACCTGTAGCGGTGTTAAGAATTTCGTTTCAATTAAGACTTTGTTTTGCATTTTTTTGAACGCAGTGCTGATGCAGTTAGTGAAGTTGTCGAGTCGAAACGGAAAATACTTCAGATTACCTCCTTTTCAGTGTATTTAATGTACTGTACGTGTACCATTCCATTCGCACGGCTCGGTTTAGCGTGCCATAGTGTGCTGATGTGAATCTTTTGCCCTGTTATCGTGTTAACAGTATGTCACATAAATGCAGCCGTTTCTTACAGCAGGAAGGCGATCAGTGAACTAATACCTTCACTCATGTGACTCTCCTGAAATCTTTCCATCCCTTCACTTGCATTACAGTGCAGCAGTGATGTACAGTAACTGTAACAGGAAATTAAAAAAAAATGTGAAGGATCCTTTATCTCAGGCATGTCTAGTCTCTACAGGTTTGTCTTCAGACTCTAGTGAAGTGTGTTAAAAAGCAATGGCTGCAGAAAAATATTTTAGACAGTCTTGTTTGTGTTTTCTGCTCTATATCTTGCCAGTTAATTCACCCAAATGTAGAGTTTTATTCACATTCCATCTCTTCTGGACTTTGATAAAAATACAGCTTCAATATTTTTCAGAGTCAGAGATCTGTTTATGAATGTTTAGGCATGGCCATGCAAGCTTAAAATGTATTTAACATTTATACAGGAAACCTCATTGGGACACACAGGGGGCAATTGCACAAAAGCAGAATTAAAAAATCCAGGATAAGCGATAAAGCGAGGCTTGACCTAGTCTAATCTGTGCATCCTGGCTTGGTGTGTTTCAAGGCGGCCAGAGACTAGGTGGAGTCAGGCTGAGGAGGAGAGACTAGGTGGAGTCAGACTGAGGAGGAGAGACTAGGTGGAGTCAGACTGAGGAGGAGAGACTAGGTGGAGTCAGACTGAGGAGGAGAGACTAGGTGGAGTCAGGCTGAGGAGGAGAGATTAGGTGGAGTCAGACTGAGGAGGAGAGACTAGGTGGAGTCAGGCTGAGGAGGAGAGACTAGGTGGAGTCAGACCGAGGAGGAGAGACTAGGTGGAGTCAGACCGAGGAGGAGAGACTAGGTGGAGTCAGGCTGAGGAGGAGAGACTAGGTGGAGTCAGACTGAGGAGGAGAGACTAGGTGGAGTCAGGCTGAGGAGGAGAGACTAGGTGAAGTCAGACTGAGGAGGAGAGACTAGGTGGAGTCAGGCTGAGGAGGAGAGACTAGGTGGAGTCAGACTGAGGAGGAGAGACTAGGTCAGACTGAGGAGGAGAGACTAGGTGGAGTCAGGCTGAGGAGGAGAGACTAGGTGAAGTCAGACTGAGGAGGAGAGACTAGGTCAGACTGAGGAGGAGAGACTAGGTGGAGTCAGACTGAGGAGGAGAGACTAGGTGGAGTGACTAGGTGGAGTCAGACTTAGGACGAGAGACTAGGTGGAGTCAGGATGAAGTCATTTGGATAGATGCGGTCACGGCTTTCTGTAACAGACCGCAAGGTCTGCATTGTATTTTAATGCAGGCTAATAATAATAATAAGGTAAAACCACTGCTGAGTGATCAGAAAAGGCTCCAGGATTAATACAGCCTGGCTGTTAGCCTGGTCAGGAGCAGGCTAGCTGCACAGAATACATCTCCATGGTAACTCAGGTTCCTCTGCTTTTGTGCAACCAAGTCATGGCTAAATCCATCCAGGATAACTGGAATATTCTGGCTTAATCCCTTATCTTGGTTTTGTGAAATAGCCCCCTGGTCTCATTCTCAAGAGAGACCCGTTTGGGACAAAACACAACATCAGTTACAGACCGAAACAGATTACAATAGTACACAAGATTTAGAAAAGGAACACAACAGGACAGTGACAAACTGATGTGATTTCTTGTGATTTTAAATGCCTTTTATGTAGATTTAAATGTAGGAGTTTATGGTTTTAACAAGGTCTCATTCTTCAACAGATTTGTTGTTGACTGTTGAGATGTACAGTACATGATTCCTTAAAAACATCCCGAATCACGTGGTGATGTTTTGAATATGCAGAAAGTTTTGAATAATACAGGAGAATTTTTTTTCCCCTTTACATAAATAAGACATTTGCAACATAAATTGTATTAAAATTCACCAGAATGCAGGAAATGTAAGCGTTTGACACTCAAAATCATCAGGGTGACGACCCCCAAAACCCTCCGGTTATTAATGTCCCCCCCCCCAATGTTTTGAAACATAACCTAAGCCCTTGTATCTACTGTATGTCTATGTTCTAGATTAGACAGGGCTCTTAGTTTTTCTCTGCAACGTTGTTTCAAATAGCTCTGTAAAACTGCTTCTTGGAACAGGCCCCAAGCACAAAGAGCCCATCTAAACACGAGACGGTCCTGGGTTTGAACACACCTTACCAGCTGTGTTCTTGCTGAGTGGAATTCTCATGTTTCCTCCCAAAGTCTGAATGCACTTCAGGTAAGAAACTCTGAAATAAATGGGTGCTGCGTTTGTCTGTCTGACCTGTACGTGTTAGCCCTGAGGCATACCGCTGACCTGTGAACATGAGAAGAAGAGGCGCCAAATACATTGTATAAAAATAATTTTAATGCACCTAATCACACTTAAATCTCACATTACAATCTCATCATGGCAAATAAAACTCGATTCACAACACATTTTGGATTCCATAGTTTAAGAAAAATGGCTAAAACAAAGTCGGTTAGAACTCGGACAGTAAATGTGGATGCTTTGAGTTGTCAACTGAAACGACAATGAAGTGTCATCAGTGCAAGAGTAAAACTTTAAAACTGTTTTTTATTTAGCGGGACCTGTAATATAGTGGGATGGCAACATGTACACTTTAACCAACAGCAAATCTAGAAGGGGGGGGGGAATTAAAATATCTATTTTCTTTCAAAAAGTGAAGAACTTCTGCCTTTGAGTTGAACGACATCTATCCATCCAGCTCCTTAAGTCAAAGTTTTTTTTTTTTTATTTTTTTTTTTTTTATATACACTAAAAAGGAGTATCTGCATTTTTTTCAACACTAATAGCAAATCTGCATTGGAAAGAAATGTGCAAATACATCAGCCTGTGTGTAGACTGCCTTGTATTAAGTGATACTTTAAAACTAAAAGTGAGAATAAATGGTTTTACCTGTAGAGGTGTAGAGACTTCGTTTCAGAGGACTTTGCACCAAATTCCACTCAAATATAGGACTTTTTAAAGATGCCTTTCTTTGCGACACAATTGCTTCGTACTGCTAAGAAAACAACTGTACAGTGTCTATTCTTCATTCTTCACGCTGATGCACAATACATTTTACTTGAGACTATTATGCAACCAAAATGCATGAATCCAGATGGAGTGAGGGTTGGAAAACTCTTTCAAAGCTGTTTCTATTACAACAAGTATTTTGTCGTGGGTTCTGCAAGTGCCGAACTGAACCATTATATCATCTTATGGTAGTCTATGAATTAAAATTATGAGGTGCATTCTATGTTCGCCATAAAACAAGAAGGCACTTATTTGTTTGCTCATTTAAACCAGGTTCGGCATTACACTTTTTCAAAGCTGTTTCTATTACAAGAAGTGTTTTGTCGTGTGTTCTGCAAGTGCCGAACTGAACCATTACATCATCGTATGGTAGTCTGTCAGTTTTAATGATAAGGGACATTTTATTTTCGCCGTAAAACAAAAACGCACTTAATTGTTTGTTTTTAAACCGGGTTCGGCATAAGTCTATGATGACTATAAGAAAATGGCTAGTCCACGCTTCCTCCTGTGCTGACACATGCCTTCTAAAATGTTCCTAAAACATGTCCTATTTTTATGAAACGCACATCTGTGCACCAGTTACATGAAATAATAAAGTCATACTTTGGAGCGCAGCTGCTCCAGGCGAGGCACCAGCTCCTGGGCGCTGGGTCTGCAGCGGCCGTCTCCGCTCCAGCACCGGCCCAGCAGAGTCCTACACAGCCGCCCCCGCTCGGTCCCAAACACCGGTTGGTCCTGGACGGACGGCCGCAGGTTGTGCGCTACCACCGCGTAGAGCACGTGCTGCCTGTCGCCGGTGTACGGCTGCTCCCTGGTGATAAGCTGCCACAAGGTGATCCCGAAAGAGAAGATGTCCGCTTTGGGAGACAGCCCCTCGCCTTTCAGCAGCTCCGGGGCTCTGTGCGTGTACGTGCCGCCTACGTGGCTCACGTGGGGGCTGATAGCGCTCTCTTCGCACCCATGGTCCAGCTTCACGGAACAGCCGAAATCGCAGATTTTGCACACGTCTTCACTGGACACCAACACGTTGGCTGGCTTTATGTCCAGATGCACAACGCTGTGGGAGTGCAGAAAGCGCAAACCGCGTGCAATGTCTGCGGAGTACCTGAGCCACCGGTCCTCCCCCAGCGGCTCCGCGCATCCGTAAATGATCTGCTGCAGATTTCTGTTGCCCACGAACTCCATCACTATCGTCCCGATGCTGCTTTCATCTCCAAAATCCACCGGCACGCAGGTGGTCGCCGCGATGACGCGCACAATGTTGCCCTGGCGCAGGTGTGCCGCGTTCAGCTCAGCCCAGAAGCTCTGCCGGGACGCCAGCTTGTTCTTGGTGCACTTCTTGACTCTCTTCAGCGCGACGGTGTCCCCGAGGTACTCCGCCTTGTAGACGGAGCCGAAGCCTCCGGAGCCCACAGGCTCCACGGAGCGCAGCTCCTTCCAGTGGATCACAGTGGACCAGAGCCGGCTGGCAACCTTGCCGTGGGGCCGCTGAGCGGGGACTTGTAAGGTGTTACCGAAGGAATATTTGGCCAGCGGGCTGCTACAGGTCCCGAGGTCCAGGGACTGGTTAGGCAGCAGGCGGGTTATGGGGATCGGAGAAGGCATCGTGCGTGGTGGAGACTGTGTTTCTGCGTTTGTTTGTGTGTGTGCGCGCAGCCTGAAGTCTGCTGCGGACTGATTAGCAGCTCTGCAGTCTCAAAGCTTTTCAACACACACACACACACACACACACACACACACACACACACACACACACACACACACACACACACACACACACACACACACACACACACACACACACACACACACACACACACACACAAACCATCTAGCCACACCGCCACTTAGTGTTGAGGAGTATGTAATGCTTTCTGTTTGGGTTCAACAAGTTCATCCCGATGGTTCAACTCAGTTTACACTTTCTACAGGAGGGGAGGGCGTTGTAAAACGAGACACTTTTTTTACATTCTGTGATAGTAAAGCACACTAATATTTAGTCTATGTGTGTCAAAAGTAACTACCACGTGTGTGCACTGCCACATACTACCTAATTAGCAACTAGACAATGATAGTTGAAATAGAACATGCAGGCTTTTAATATTCGACCTATCAGACAACTTTGTGCATTTTACAGTTTAGGAAGTGTACACTGACAAATTGGACTTAGCATGGGGGGGGAGTAGGGAGCACCACTGAGAAACATGTAACCCAGCTCAGAGCTTGTGTTTGTCCTGTTCAGTCGTTTTCACTGAGACTTTTTTTTCCCCCCAGCATGCACGGAACAGATGATGACATCCTAAACCCAACTTCAGTGTAAGATGGGAATGATAACATCATCTGTCAGTCTGTTCACGGTTAACTGGGTTACGCTTTTGCAGCGGTGGAAGAAGTATTCAGATCCTTTACTTAAGTAAAAGTACTAATACCACACTAAAAAAAATACTCGGTTACAAGTAAAAGTCCTGCATTGAAAACATTACTCAAGTAAAAGTATGTATCATCAGGAAAATGTACTTAAAGTATTAAAAGTAAAAGTACTCGATGCAGAACTCTCCTCCCGTTGTAGAAAGTGTAAACCAGTCCCTCCAGGATTTCGCGATGTCGCGATCGCGCCAATTCACGCGAATTCAACCAATCACCGCGAATTTGGTACCTGAGAGCCAATGACCAATCGGAAGTGAGAACGGGTTGATCATTTCCTTGTTTTTGATATGAAGACGAGACGTGTGTGGGACTCATTTACCAACAAAACGTACAGCGAAAGACCGTCAAAACATTTCAGACCGTCCGATACATTTTAACATCAACGTAGACTTTAACGATTTAAAAGTCGCTGAAGTTGCTGCCGTTTCCATCCTGGCTGTCGGCTCTCTGCAGCGGGTGGGGCTACTGCTCCGTACCCCCCCGCGACTGACGCTTACACACACACACAAACACACACACAGACAACACACACGGTGGACGCAGGAGAAAAAGGAGATGAGACGACACGATGACCTAAATTGAGGACATTAATGAGAAGTTAAAGTCAGTATTATCAAACCGTATGAATGTGTGTCCCAGGCCAGGCCAGGCCAGCATAGGAAATGAACCAACAATGTAAAGATCAACAAGCCACTGGCAGACATGTTCACATTTCATTGATTCAATAAATTAGTATTTTTTTGTCTTAAATCCACCAGCCATTTTCATATTCTACCAACATTTACAGCATCCTGAGCCTTTTTGCTTCCTAGGAAAACTCAGCCCAGAGTAGTTTTTTTATTCTCCCCAAAACATGTTTCCTTTTTATTTTTAAAGAAAAAAAACGCAACTTTCACTGTCTCCCGCAACTTCATTGCAACAAACAAACATTGACAAAAGACCTCGCAACTTTTATCGCAATTTTTTACAAAAGCTCCCACGAAATCAGGCATTTTGGGCCGCAACAATCTCAAAAAAAGGCCGCAAAATCCTGGAGGGACTGGTAAAGGACCAACCAGCTGTGTGTTTAATGGTCTGATCCTCTCAGCTGGACTAGTAGCTGTTATATTGTTGGCTAGTTTACTTTAGAATAAAACATCAGATTTATAAACTACATGTGTTCTGTGAGCAGGAATCTTAATGTGTAAAGTAACTAGTAACTAAAGTAACTAGTAACTAAAGCTGTAACAGATGAATGTAGTGGAGTAACTAAAGTAACTAGTAACTAAAGCTGGAACAGATGAATGTAGTGGAGTAACTAAAGTAACTAGTAACTACAGCTGGAACAGATGAATGTAGTGGAGTAACTAAAGTAACTAGTAACTAAAGCTGTCAGATGAATGTAGTGGAGTAACTAAAGTAACTAGTAACTACAGCTGGAACAGATGAATGTAGTGGAGTAACTAAAGTAACTAGTAACTAAAGCTGTCAGATGAATGTAGTGGAGTAAAAAGTACAATACTTCTCTCTGAAATGTAGCAGAGTAGAAGTAGAAAGTGACATGAAAAGAAAAGACTCAAGTAAAGTACCTGAATATTTGGACTTACGGTACTTGAGTAAATGTACTTAGTTACATTCCACCCCTGCTCTTTTGTTCCTTTTCTTTGCCACTGATCAAGTCTACCTCCTTGGCTTATCCTTAGAATGTCAAAATAGGCTTTTAGCGATCATCTGCCGTGTCTATGTTCAGGAGGGAGGGAGCTGAGATCTTCAACAGGGGGTCTGGGACCCTTGGGGGGTCCTCAGAGTTACTGCAGGGGGAGGGGGGCACCATATTACAAACTTTTTTTCAACTTACCATGAATCCAACATGTTATTAGCAGATATATATCAGCCTATCTGTGAAAAAACACATTGATGATAGACTTACTGGCCCATAGGTAAGGTAGTCACTAAGGTAGCCATCCACAGATACAGTTCATCCTAAGGATTCACTGTGCTTTTCAATTCAATGCTCTAGCAGGGGGATCCCAAACTTCCCTTTCCCGAGCCCCATTAACCAGCTCCGACTGGGGGATCCCGAGGAGCTCTTCACAGATGACTTTAAACGCTGGTTTACACCAGTTAATTCATTCAAAAGCAACTTTACCAGGTCCTTAAACACTACAGTCTGGAGCGCCCTCTTCAAGCATTATATAAAACAACATGTCAATACATCTGCGTGATCACAGAAGGCTTGTATCATTTGGACGCACCAACAGTGTTGTTGTCATTACTTAGAATTCCTCATGGGGGAGACAGAAACTACGCACTATAGCTTTAATTCTTGATAACATGTCACAACAGGTCCTCAGAATTGCTGCAGGGGGGCCACCGAATTATTGTTCGGTGATTGGGAAAAAAAGATGTCCGACAATATACATTTACATGAATCCAACATATTACCACCATGTATGCCAGAGCCTTTATTATTATTAGTAGTAGTAGTAGTAGTAGTAGTAAAGATCTTTTTAATGTACACAACATTGATGATGGGCTTACTGGCCTACAGCTAAGGTAGCCATAAGATCCATCATTATAATCACAGATTAAGTTAAGATTAAGGATTCACTGTGCTACATTTTAACATTAAAACATGATGTATAAATATATAAATATGCCAACAGTTTTTATTTTAATATCTTATTATTGTATGCATCATAAAAATGTATGCCTAAAGGCTTGAGGCCGCCCCTACATGTTATTGTAGGCCCAGTTTAATATACAACTACATTTTGAACAATAAATGTAGTATGGGGTCCCTGATCTGTCTCTCTTTCAGCTAAGGGGTCCTTGGCCTAAAAACGAAGACCCCTGGCTTAGACATTATGGCTCATAATCAAAATCCTTATGGAGAACATAAACAGGATTTTTACATCCGGAACCACACAGTTGACTCTATTTCTGCTTCCTGGCCTCTGCATTGTGGTCCCCCTACCACTAGATGTGTCTAACTCAAAGTCCGCTGGGCCAAACCAGGCCCTCGCACATTTTGATCTGCCCGCGTATCAATTTAGGTTCACAATAAATTTTGGGCCGCCTAGTTGTGCCCCAAACCAAACAGACGGTAACTGTTTTCAAACTGTAATTACGCGACACTCAAAGCACAATTTGGCAGATTTGCCGACTTTGAGAGTCAGAAATTCCCCCAGAAGCAGAGAGTTTGCACATTCAGGCTGTGAGCCGGCTGGTGGCAGCCTGCTTTTAAAAATGTAATCTTTGTTTTTCTGGATTTGCTAAACTCTACAATCGTGAAGGAAGTGTTTTGCAGACGTTTTTAGGGCTTTGTCGGCCAAACTGTGAGTGAGAAGACTATATGAAACATTCATCCATCCATCCATCCATCCATCCCACACTCTAGCGCATGTGTCAAACCCAAGGTTCGTGGACCAAATCCGGCCCCTTGCAGATTTAGATCCGGCCCGTATATCAATTTAGGTTATCGATTTTGGCCCGCCTAGTTGTGCGCCAAACCAAAAACACGGGAAAGTGTTTTTTTAAACTGAAATTACGTGACATTCAAATTTGAGTCTCAAAGCAGAGAGTTTTCATATTGAGGCTGTGAACCAGCAATGTTATCATTGTTTTTGCTTGATTTGCTAAATTTTATGATGGCTTAGGAACTTTTTAGCAGACTTTTGTAGGGCTTTATTTTGACAAAAAGCGTCAGAAAGATTGACATAAAAAAAACAAGTGACAAATGTCTGAGAAAGCCACAAAAAGTTGGAAGAAACATCAAAAATGACGAAAAGCTACAATAAAAAAAAAGCGCATACAGTCAGATATTTGACTTTTTCAATGATATAAAAGCATGTAAATAAACGTGACATGATTCTCTTTTTCCCATTCATTTTAAAATCCTCAACCGGCCTGTCTCAAACTAGCTGATGGCGTGGCTGCGACTCAGCTGTTCAAGTAGCAGAGGCTGGTGTCAGAACGTAAGAGGCTTCACCTGTTTCAACGGCCAATAGAGAAGTCAGCTGGTAGTTAGATATAAACTAGCACGTAGCGTTATATGGTGGAGAGAGATAGAGAGAGACTGAAGAGAGGGAGGCCCAGCGGCGTTACAACAAAGCACGTAGCGTAAGAAGTGTAGAAGTCTAGAAGTGTAACTGTAGCAAGCATGTCACTATTACTAACGTTATCTACATTCATACATAGACGAAACAAATGATATATCCAGCTTCAAAAAAGTCTAAAATTCGGGAAATAGAACGAATGCATTGTGCAGAGAGTGGTTGCTATGGAGACGATACACGGTGTTGAGTTCTGTTGCTCTGATTGGTTGTAGATCTATCCAATGAATGCAGAGGCATTTCCTTTCCTGGTTCGGTTGGAACACGCCCCATAATCACAGCCCAATGGAGTGGTTTCAGACTCACATTCTGACTAGAATCTGAGTATGACCACGTCAGGCTAGCATTGGATACCTCGGTCTCGGGAATCCCATCTTTTTTTCAGAGTTTTAGTCACCTTTTTCGAGGTTTTTTTGGCATGTTACCACCACTTCCTAACATGCTTAACTTGGTTGACACAAACCTGTTCAGCTGGATGTGCAGTTTTAACTGGTAGCAGAATCTCTGCTGTGGCTCAAAAACTGATCTTGCGGGAGCTTGTCAAAACACAGACTTTTTGTTTGTTTTTGTTTAAAATTATATTTTAGGGGTGCCAGGATCAAGTTTAAGTTTTTTTAAAAAAAGGGCTAAAATCTCCCCTGCTGCACATCATGTTCACTGGAACTCATTCCTGAAATATCATTTATGGTGCAAAGACATTTGCACCATAAATTGATTCAGAAAAGGAACAAATTGTTGCAAAAATAATTCAGCATAATGCAGGAAATGAGGTATTTTATGTACAAAATGTGAGGGAGGATCACCCAGACCCTCTGTTTATAATGTGCCCCCTCCAATTTTGAAACAAGACCTACGCCCCTGGCCAGACCAGAGGAATCAAGCGTTTCTCTCTGACCTATTGTGCAATAAGTACAAAAGATAAATAATATATACAATAGATTTTTAAATATCGCAAAAGTAAGGCGAAACCAAACGGTGTAGAAAAAGTAAAGAAATTGAAATTGGGCAATAAAAAGGAAGGATTGAAAAGGACCACGACTTATGTCTACCATCCACTTAGGCCCTGTTTACACGACAACGCTCGCGGGTGAAAACAACAACATATTTTATCAGATGTGCCTTTCGTTTACATGGCGGCGGCATTTTTGGGGCTTAAAAACACAAAGAAGTGAAACCACTCTCCAGAGTGGAAATCTTAAAAACACTCCACCGTGGCGTTCCCGTCTAGGGTAAAAACGCAAAAGGCTGCTCCAATCTGCTCACGGTGGCTCCCCATATTTTGTTACATAAATCAAAATCTAGAGTGATTACTCACCCATGGCCACTCCGCCGTTGGGTATCCACAGCCTGCATACTTGGTCTGGATGGCTTTCAGCTTTGATGATATCTGACTTTTACAGATAGCGTCTTTCTGGTGTGGATATGACGTCCCTCCAGGTACAGGATACTGCTGAGGACATTGGGTCCATATGTCTGTATATTTTGACTGGCAGGACTCCCAGTCCACGTCCTATTGTGCCTTTGTAGCTTTGTAATCTAAGGTTGTTTGGAGCAATAACTCCACCTCCTCGTCTGTCCTGACAAAATTGTCAGCTTTTGTTGTTTGCTTCGCCATGTTTTGGTTTCGCGCTACTCGGCAGAGGAGCGGGAGAGAGGAGGAGGAGAGAGAGAGAAGTAGAAGGAAGGTTCTAGCAGGCGCGTGGACTTGGTGGTGTTGTGTGGCAGTGCAGATTCCCCCCCCAAAACGTTCGTCGAAACGCAAACCGAGTCTGACACCGTCTCACATCTAAAGACAATCATCTCACATCTGTTGTTAAAGACGGTCATAATATGTGAAGACTGGGGATCTTGCAGGGTCACACATTGCATGACTACAACTAGATTTGTTTTGAAAACTATAACCAAGCTAGTCTGGCTATCAGCAGACACAAGCTCAATCTTTTCAGATTGAACATTAGTCTGGGGAGTCTGCTCTGTATTTTCTACTGCACAAGAGGCGTGATCAACGGACATAGTTCAAATGACTCTGTGCACAATTGGATATTCCTTCAACCAATCAGACCAACGATCCGGGTGACGTAGCAGCGACAGCGCCATCAACGGTTTGCTGCGCTTCGGTGGCCGCCACGTTGAATGTGAACAAGAAGCTGCTTGGTCGCTTCTCTATCGTCATCTTGTTAAACCCGCCAATAGCGCGCCAGGTGGATAAGCCAGTTTGTGATTGGTCCCCGCAGATTTGTAACAGAAGCAGGATAGATAAACGTACAGGTCTCCAGCCTGAGCTGCGGGGAGAAATCAAATCGCCGGTAGATCGGGCTGGGTTTACCCTGTCTATAACCAAGCTAGCTAGCTACCGCTAGCGTTAGTTCAGGGGTCTCCAACAAGTAGCTCGCGAGCAGGTTTCCAGTAGAATTCATTACAAACTGAGACACAAAATTCCGATGATAATAAAAGTGAGGTAGCTAGCTTTGTGGGCCCTGTAAGTGAAAAGTGGTCCAAGAAAATGCTTTCTTGGACCCTGATGGTAATATTTTCAGTGATCTAGCTAACTATGTGACCCATAAAAAGTGTAAAATAGTCATGAACCTTGACGTGAAGTTAATTAAAAGGTAAGGTAACAAGGTATTGAAATTTCATACGTTTACAAACCGTAACTTCATTCAGCTTATGTGTGTTTTGTAAATAAATGTAAGCGATGTGATGGAAATAGCTCTTGGCCACTTTAGTTTTTTAGAAGTAGTCCTTAGATAAAGAAAGGTTGGGGACACCGCTAGCGTTAGCTGGTAACTTGAGGGAAAGAAGCACACCCATTGGTTGTTGACAATGTTCACGTGATTTAACTTCACTACCAAGACTATAAACTTAGGATAATATCAAACACATTTGATTTTGTCTGACAGTCTTTTAACGAAAGACTGTCTGGGACTGAGTTTTATGACCTTACACCAAACGATGGAGACGACGGGAGCGTCCCGACTCTAGCAAGACTCTCAGGATTTCATTCAGATATTGGAAATTAGCCTGAGACAGTGGAATCCCTTGAAAAGTTTGTTTGATGTAAGGTCGGCATTACACAGAAGCAGACAGAATCATAGTGAATGACCAGGCAGACCTGCAGTTGGAACCTTCTTCTTATGTTTATTGAACTTTCATTACATTGTGTAAAAAAACACTGGAGTTGACGACTGCAGCTCTTCTCTCTCATAGCAGCAAGGTATGTAAATCAAATCAGGTTATTCTGCCAGACAATAAATAATCTGCCTCTTTGGATGATGTCAATGTTTATAAAAACAACAGATAAAAGCTGCAGCATTCATTTTTATTTCACACAACCTGTAAACACACACATATATATATATATGTGTGTGTGTGTGTGTGTGTGTGTGTGTGTGTATGTATGTGATATATATATATATATATATATATATATATATATATATTTACATATATGTTTATGTGAATAACTTTGCCCTATATTTATAAAAAATACAACAGTAGTTTGTAAAATAGATTTGAAGTAAAATATTGAGAATTAGCAGAGTCCATCATTGTCACATGGATGGCATCGTTAAAATGCAACAAAACCAACACGGCTAGACTGCGCTCCGTTTTTTTCCGGAACTTCCTCAGCTCACGTGGAGTTGCGTTTTTCTCAGCGTCAGCACCGATGTCTTCATCTCTGCCGAGTGACTTTTACTCAGAGCAATGACTCCGTTTTCCCATTATAACACAACACACAGGTGGGGGGGGGGGGGGGGGGGCATTGTGATATTACAGGCAAGTCTGTAAAAAGACTACAAATGTCACAGTACAATAAAAAATATATGTAGCTATATATAGTACAACCAGGCACACGCTCCCAACTGTTCAGCTAAACTGGATACTTTTGTATTTACAAATGATACATTTTAAGAACTAGAAAAGAGGTCTGTAGCACCTTTTTTAGGAGCTTTAGAAGTATGTTAGCAGCTTGATCCAATACCAAAAATATATTGCAGTATTGCAGTGTTTCTTTTACATACACATTCAATAAACGTTCACTGGTACCACTGAAGCTTATCAAGAAGTTTGACATGGATTGCTAAAGGTCTGGGCCTCTCACTGAAGAGCATATCCTGTCTCCATGGTCACCACACTGGGAACCTGTGGGAGACATTCCCCCCCACAGTTTAGCTTAGCTTTAGAATGGTGAACTAAATCTGATTGAGTGCGTTCCATTGGCACTCGGAAGACGTATATGTCAAAGTCGGAGACACCCCCTCCCCCCGCTGAATTTCCGAGCTCGGAAGTCGGACAACCTCCGAGTGCCCCGGGCTCAAAATCGAACATGGCTGCCCCTTGCATCAACAGTTGTGAAAGCTGTACTAACCCGGGCTTTAAATGAACTGCTTTGCTAGCAGATTAGTTACTAGCCGGTCATATTTTCCACCAGCCACGTTTGTTTGTTTTCTCCCTAACTAACTTTACGGTTTGTCTTCTCCGTTTCAGTGGAGCTCGTAGTCGATACCGCACGCTAGGCACGTAGCCGACGCTTGTACAATGTGTCACGACATAAGTGTTCATGGGAAATGTAGGATTACTACAAGCAGCGTTGCCAGAAAAAGATTACGTTCCCAAACCAAACGCAAACAACACCGCCCACATTTCTTGGCGGAAAACAGACTAATCCTACAACCTGACACATGGTTTCTGCAGCCGGCCGGTTCAAACAGACACAGTGTTGTTTGCTTCATTCATCAACGGCCAAATTGGCTAGTAACTTTACAACGTTTACAAAGTTAATTTTCGCACGCATTTGGCGGGTTGGTGGATTGGCAAGTGTCAATTTAAAGCTGTGGTAGTAACATATTATGTCTTATTTGTTGTACACACAGTCCTGTCCATATTCTATCAGTGGACATGTTACGCTGTTTGTATGCACACAAAACAGTGTCATGGATTGTTATCAACTGGTATTGCTAACAATGGCTAACCTGGCTAGAGCTAGAAACCCCACAATGAAAAATCCGACTTGTAAATGGAACGCATTCAACTCGGGTGTGACGTCATTCCCAGCTCCGGCCTCCGAGTTCCGAGGTAAATGGAACACACTGAGATACCAGATTCCAAATCTGGATCTGCTTTCTCCAATGTGTAGAGTTTTTGTTTTTTTCTTTCAACTTTTTGATCTACAGTTTTTATCTTTTTCTTTTATTCTCCCCAGATCAAATCCCTAGATTATTTCATACAATCCACACAGTATGAGTTATACATCGAGTTCAGACTGCAGTTCACTGATTGGAAAAAAAATTGGTTTTCATCCAACAGCTTTTCAGCCAGAAACCACTACGAAATCAAGTAATATGTTTTTCATATAATGTCACACTGAGGTCAAAGGATGATAGAGGAGGACAAAACCACCCTAGGAGTTATTAAACATACAGTATATCTTTATGTTTTTCTTTTTAACAACTAATGAGAAGATGATATAATTAAGTGCTATAAAATCGTCCATGTTAAGCTTCATTATTGGTTGTGCTCTCACCTAAACCAGCGGTTGAATAGTCAAAGAAGGCCTTCTGAAATAGGCCAACAATAATCTGTGTTTAAGGTACATTGTTTGTTAAAAAAAATTCAATGAGATACACAGAACACTTGTGCAAGTAAAGCAAAAATGACACTTTGATAGGAAAAAACACTGTCAAAATTGTACCTGTAAAAATAAAACATTTGATATTGTATTTACATGTTATTGTTCTCTAAAAGAGCTAAATATATCATCTATACATTTGTAATAAAGGTTTTAAACAAAAAGGTATTGGGAGGAAATAAAGGCATTCAATTTACAAAAAAGTGCTATGATTACAACAACAAAAAAGCAGCTTGCTAACATCTCTTGTAAAAACAACAAACCTTCACAAGATACAAAATATATAGCAAACTTCCATAAATGCTTTGAAACATTACACATTCAACTCTATATTTCACATAACCCAGAACAATATTGGGTCCATTCATGTCTCATTCAGGAAGAGAAAGGGGGAACTTAACACTTCTAGTTCATCATCATGTTTTGAATTTCAGAGCACAAAAACAATATGAGTATGTGAGGTAAATAATAACACTATTGGGTTATATATGAATCAAACATTTCATGGAACCAAGATGCACCATCTGTTGACTGCTGTGGTGGAGGGGAAAAGGGAAAGGTGCAGGCTGTACATTTTTGCCATATATTGAAAGTATTAAAAGTGTCCAAAATAATGTCTATTTTGCAGATGAAATATGTAATTATTGTTTCATGAAATAGTATAAATCAGATAACATCTGGCACAACCTTTGTGACTTTTCATCCTTCAGTTGCCTTGTTGTTATATGGCTGGGTTATTAATTGACATTTTTCAGTATGTGTCAACATGATACCAGATTTTTGATACTTCTACCAAAACAATATATTAACCAAGTTTGTCTACAAAACCTTGATTTCATTTTACAAAAGAAGCAGAACTGGACTCAAATGTTGAGCATGTATGTCATTCTTGGGAACCTTGGGAACACTAAAGGTCCCCTTACTAGAGTATGGGCTGCCCTTTAAACAGCATCTCGCAGCCTTCATCAGAACATTGAGTTTGCTGAGTTTGTACGGAGTTTGTTCACTTGTCATAGTGTGACTTAAAGGGTAACTACCGTTGTTTTCAACCTGGTCCTTATTTCCTATGTTTTTGTGTGTAAGTGACTGATAGGAACAACAATCTTTGACATTGGTCCGCTTTTAAGCGTGAACTCTGTAGCCACAGACCGGGCTGCTATGTAACCCTATGGGGCACATGTGCATCATCAATTTAGTCCACTAAAAGTGCTTTATTTGCCACTGAAAGGTTCAGATTAATATTCTAAGTGTCTGACTACATTATGGAAAGGATCCCTACAGATATATACCTTTTTAAAACCTCTTAAAGACCTTTCTGTTTAACCAGTAACAGCTCTGAGGTCGCTAGCGCTAAACCCACCAGATTCCAATTTAAATATCAATACTTTTAGCGTGTATAGAGCCAACATATTTTCACATGTAAATCAGTAAACTATGTGTTTATTTCAACCAAAACTACAGTTGTGATGGTTGGAAAAGTGGAAAGACGACCCAAAACGACTTTTCATAGTTTGATTTCGTTTCTGTCGACTTTGAATGAAGTGTATTTTACGATGCTAAAATGAGTCTGGTAGGTTTAGCGAACACAATTTCGTGCGATCTCTCTTAATACCGGACCAATGTCAAAGATTGTTGTTCCAATCAGTCTCTTAGACACAAAAACATAGGAAAATAAGATCCAGGTTGAAGAAAACGGTAGTTACCTTTTAGTATGGGATTTTGGTCACATGATCAAATATAAATGCCAAATGTCATCCAAACGTATAGCAACCAAACAAGAACTTTTTTACAACTCTGAAATTGAGAAATAGAGTTATAAGTGTGCATCCTTTCCATTTATAGGGAGTAGGAAGTAGCCAGCACCTAGAGTAGGTGTATTTGCCCTCAGTTTTAATAAAAAGTTTGATTAAAATCAGGAAGTATTGGGTCAAAGAAGAAACAGCTTTCAGTACACATTAGGGTATTCAGTGCTAGACAAACATTTCAGTCGATACCCAGCTCTACTTTGCTGCACGGTGATGGATGTAATTACGGTCATTGTATGAGACGTGAGACCAGGCCCATAACCCCATGACTAGCAACAGCTGGAAAACACAGTAACTGCAATAGGACTGCCAACTAAGCCAAAGATAGCCCGGTTTGTGACCTCAGAATCCTGTATATTACATCATTATTTGGAGTTCGCTACGTAGACCTTAGCTGTAAAAGTTGTAAAAGCAGCAGTTGCATCTTTAAAGGTATTTTTGTGACCTCACAAATGTTTACTGTCAACCCAGAATGAGAAAAGTTTGCCCAGGGTGAAAGTTTTAAAATTAAAATAAAAGTTTTGGATTTCCCCCTTAGGTTTGCATAGGGAATGCTATGTGACCGGATGACAGAGTGACATATGGGGCGCTGAAGTCACAAATGAGGCTAACACAAACTGATGACGTGTCAAAGCGATGCATCAGTGCTCACTGTTGTTTACTATGATTCTGTTAACATTTTGTTTACAAAAATATCTCCTGAACCTACATTTTCCAATCAATAGACCCACTTATTTCACAGATGTATTCTGTATCTGCTTGATCCAACAAAGCTGTATAATGTTTACACAGTCCAATATTCAAACCCAAGACTGCATGTTTTCAAGGGCTATCCAAAGATTCCAGCATGTATCTTTGGAAATGTTGAGATTGTGTGTGAAAGGTTATCCTATGGGAAACGATGTATAAAAATATGATGTGCATCTGTTCCAACGCAGCCATTATTTGAGCCATTTTTTTCCATATGTTCCACATTTAAATCACAGCAAACAGCTGTTAACAGTTAAAATAAGGCACAACTTCTGCTTGCAATGTATGATTTGAATATGATTGTGTCCATACTGATGATTGAGCAGTGAAGCAACTGTGCATGACTTAAAGGGTAACTACCATTATTTTCAACCTGGACCCTATGTTCCTATGTTTTTGTGTCTAAGTGACTGATGGAACAACAATCTGTGACATTGGTCCGGTATTAAGAGAGATCACTGCAGTCTGCAGCGGCGAAACAAGCTACAATGTAAGTTAATAGGGCAATTTTGCAGCTTGTATTTACTTTCACAAAAGTGCTCGTTTTGCCGCTGACAGGCTCAGATTAATATTCTAAGTGTCTGACAACATTATGGAAAGGATTTCTAAGGAGGTCGACCTTTCTGTTAAAGAGCAAGATTAACACGTTAAAACGTCCGCAAAATTGCGTTCGCTAAACCCACCAGACTCCATGTAAATAAACAAAACTATGAAAAGTCGTTTTGGGTCGTCTTTCCACTTTTCCAATCATCACAACTCTAGTTTTGGTTGAAATAAACACATAGTTTACTGATTTAAATGTGAAAATATGCTGGCTCTATACACGCTAAAAGTATTGTTTTTTTAAATGGAGTCTGGTGGGTTTAGCTCTAGTGACCTCAGAGCTGTTTCTGGTTAAACAGAAATGTATAAAAGAGGTTTTAAAGGTCTATCGCAGAAAGGATTCTTTCCATAATGTTCTCACACACTTAGAATATTAATCTGAGCCTGTCAGCGGCAAATAAAGCACTTGTAGTGGACTAAATTGACGATACACATGTGCCCCATAGGGTTACATTGCAGCCCTATATGCAAGCGTTCATGCTTATTACTGGATCAATTTCAAAGATTGTTGTTCCTATCAGTCACTTAAACACAAAAACATAGGAAATAAGATCCAGGTTGAAAACAAAACGGTAGTTACCCTTTAATGTTGCGTTTGTGTCTGTGTGGACTGGTTGAGGCACTGACTGTCCATCTGAGATGAAATGCAGCTACTGCTCATTGCTTCTCTTCACTACTCAAGACCAACCGTCAACCTGTTTCATTAACAGTAAATGCCATGCTGGGTGGAGCTCTGCTACATACAGCTTTCAACTTTGCTCTAAATCTCTTAATTAACAAAAAGCCTAAGACAAGCTCGATGGTTTGGTTGGAGGAGGAAGCCCTGACTGACTGCAGAAAAGAGCAAAAATACAATCTGAAAATGTTAAAGCAACATGATGTAACTGTTTTACCTTAAAACATCAGCCTCAATATCAATTTAATGTCGCACTTGACTTGTAATAAGGAGAGTGGTGCCTCTGTTCACACTCTGCACCTCGAACGCCTGTTATACCATGGTCTGGGTGAATACTCAATTCTGACTGGCTGTAGGGTGTCAGAGATTTGTATGTATTTTGCCGATCTCTGCTTATATTCTATATGTAGCTCTTGGTTCAAGAGCAGCTCGAATATTTGGTAATCGGAGCACACCTTTTGTTTTATTTGCCATTAATCTGGCAAATGCTAACTTCACTTTTAATGTGCATATTGATTGTGCACTTGGTCGAAACTAATGTTTTCTTTAAATATGAAATGTTTAAGTTGGAGTACATTATCTTAGATTGTTTATGCTTTATCATTTGTGAGATGCTAGGCAGAGGGCGTTTTTTTTTTGTTTTTTTTTAGTCAAGGGGGTATGGCGGTAGCCTGGCTCTTCCCTCCTATGTACTTCCGCTCAATTTTCATTTCCCTTCAGTACTCCATCTGGGTTTGCCGTATTCTTGGGTTTTCTCCGGCAAAATCTTTACCGGTCCAATCAGTGAAAAGAGGGAGTGACTGAGAACGATGACGTTGAGGACGTGCACTAGAAAGATGCGAGCTAAGCCATTCGGTCCGTTGTGACAACGCTACCGAATATCCAGAAGTTAAAGCCAGAGTAAGAACAATCTTTGCTGAGTTGTGTTGGGGGCCATGATGTTGTGGCCCTCCTCCCCACGGGGTTCAGGAACAGATTGATTTTCCAGCTCGCTCTGTTAGTGGTGAAGGAGTTAGCTAAGGGGAACGCTAGCGATGCTAATGCTAAACATAAGCCGATAGTTGTCGGTCTCCCCTCTTGTTGCACATACGCATGACATACGTCACGACCAAACGTTAGCGATTGGTTATGGCAGATCCAATAGTTTTAAACTTCAACAGAGTACCTGCCTTCAAGGAAGTTAACACTTGTCAATGGAGAGAGGCCAGACTCTCTGGACTAATGAAATGGACCAGAGTCTGGTAGGACAGGCCAGGATGGAGGTCCAGTGAAAATATGAATTAAGCTATGGAGACCCTTGCCTTTTTAAAAAGAAAAGTGTTAGGACTCCTACCCATCCCAATCGTTTTTGTAGATACAAAATCTGCATTTTTGATGGTTAATTTTGCATACCACCCATGCAATGAGCCTTTATGATACATACTGTACAATACAATTGTACTAGGTAGCACACATAAACACTTAATGACTTGCAGATGTAAAATCAGCTTTCTGCATCTTCGCATCCGGTCAATAACTAACTTTTTTTTGTTTCAGTCGCAAACAAGGTCATCTAACTACACTTCTTAGAAGTTTGTCAGGAGTGTGACGTTTGATAAAATACCTGTTTTTATTAACTTAAGGCACAATGACACAATCAATCAATGACACAAGCAACAGCTCAGTAGCCATGTTCAAAACCACCAGCTGTGACACATTAAGCCTGCAGTAAAGATAACTGGACTGGGGGGGCTGACAGGGATCCTTTCAGCTAGCTGACTGGGTAAGGCTCCTCAACAGTGAATGGCTACGTGTGTTTGGGTGTCGCAATTCAGAGCCTAATTTATGGTTTTGTGTGTGTGTGTGTGGATAGGGTGTTTAGGGGGGGAAATTGTAAAATGACAGCCCTTGGTATCCATATAATCTCCATATTGAAATGATGCAACACGTTCACATTCTCACTCCCATCACGTAACCTGCAGATGCTTGGTCAGGTGCCTTTGACGTTGTTATTAACACTAAAAGTCTCCTTTAGCGTCATATCTAAACACGCTTGGTCGGGATTCTTGGCGCTCTGGGTCGGGACGTACCCAGTAACTGACATGCGGCACAATAACAGGACAGTTAGGTTTAGGAAAAGCTGGTGGGTGGGGTTAGTGACACGCGGGACAAGAACGTAGGTGGAGCGTTCAATGCAGTAGGCTGTGAGAAAGTGAAAATGGAACTGGTGAGCAGAAAAAGTGTTGTTTGGCAGTACTTTCAGTCAAAAGAAGGCCATTCAAGTCCAGCTACATGTTCAATCTGCAATGCCAATTTGTCTCGTGGTGGCGAGGACCCTAAATAATACACAACATCACAGCTGTTAAAACATTTGCGTATGAAACATCTGGAAGAATACGAGCTGAGCATGAAGGAATCTACAGACAGCAGCCAGAATGCAGCAACTTCAGGTACGGCAAAGGAAGGACAGTCACAGCTAAAAACTGGTGTTAACCAGACAGTCCCTCTCCCGGGCCGTCAGCCGTTCTCTCGGTAAATGAGTCTCCCTACAGCAGGAGCGAAACAAACGTTCGCTTTCTTATATCACCCACCCAACATGCCTTCATCATACACTGGTCAGTGAAAATTTGCCAAACAAAATTGTCACTCAGCTGCCGATAGCGATGTGCTTTCCTACGATGTGAAAAGAGCGTGTGAATTCAACATTAAGTTGTTACATTTAACTATTTTAGAGGCTGTGGACGTTGTTTACTTCATTAATGTATTTACTGTGTTAATGGACTGAGGATGGGAGGAGGATTCAGTATTCGGTTTCGCATTCGGCAGAATCTTAACCAGTGGATTCGGTATTCGGCCGAACCCCAAAATTCTGGATTCGGTGCATCCCTACTTCATACTAATCATCTTATAGTGCAGTGAAGCTGCTGCTCTGCCCGGTGTGTCCCATACAGATGCTGAAGGGTGCTTTTTGCGTTGTATCTGACGCTGAGAGACACTGCCTAAGCGTCAGTATTTTACGAGCTGGGAGTGAGAACGGGTTGAATGATGAGATGCGTCAGTGCCCTGAACAGTCTACAGTAATGTTTCAGGGGAAAACTAACTCCAAAGACGCATCACGTCAGCTTTCATAAAAATGTCCCCACTGTTGGAGAATCAAGATAAAGCTTGATGAGAAATTCAACCAACTACCAAAATGAAAAGTGAAACTGTAATACTGTTGCTCAGTAGTTTCTTGAATGAATGAACTTCTGCGGTATGGATTGATCAAAAGGACCAGATGGATGTTTTGCATGTTTTAGCCTTTTTTACTTTGAGTTTGAGATATTTGGATTGAGTTTTCCCAAATTCCAGGAAGCCATTGTTTTCCTATCATTTCACTAGTTATTGCAGAGACTTGAAATCGGGTTGTGTAATCATCACAGTGAACGTTAGGTCTGCTGCTGCTGACAAGGTGACCGCGCACGTTACTGCATAATGCAAGCGCATACATTACAATGATAGTACTGACAAAAATACAAGCAGACAAGATCACTGTAACGGATTAGCTGACTCCAGTAAATAGATTTCCATACAGATTAGAAATGAATGAAACACAATAGCTGCTTGGAACATTGCAAAAACAAATCTCCAAAAATTTGGTATGCTTTGGAAAATGGTCAGCTGTCATTAATGGTATATGATGTATTAAATAGATGTAAATGGGCAAAAGACATCCCAAAACTACAGTTTGGTCCCTACAACAAATAAGAAAGACGTAAAACAACAGTCAACTGTGATGACAGATGAAATCACAAAGTTCAAAGTTCTGTCCGAAACAGTAACATACATCCCAAAATCTTCTTACTAAGGCCAATCTATTCTAAAGCATGGGGGGGTTAAGTAAAGAAAAGAAAATGTCACTGCAATCAAATGACTATTGGCATCCATCTATGTGAAAATTCTCCAACTCCCAAAAGACTTAATCATGTTTAAACTGACACAGCAAAGCCATGTTCACATTATTATTATACGTGTGTGTGTGTGCTTTCTTTCAGTGCTGATCACCTTGTGTTTATGTATGCTCATGTTGTCATATGAAATGGACAGAAGTGCTAATATCTTCAAACACGTGTAGCATCTTGTTTCATTGTCTGAGGGGGTGGTTGTGTAGCTCAACGTGTGTGTGTGTGTGTATGCCAGGCCCAGCACGTACTGGATCACTGAAAAGCTTGGTGGAAGCGGGGCAGTGTAGTGGGTGTGCTCAGGTTGGATATGAAGGAGGAGGGCAGCCTTTGAAGCGGAATCTCTGCAGCCTCCGGGCCTTCGGGAGGCTGGGGGGGAAGCTGGACCAGAGGAGTCGGCTCTTCGTTGGGTGGATAGGCGACGCCCTGCCCCCCACTGCTGCCCCCTGCCTGGCTGTATGGGGGACCATTGAGTGGCAGGAAGTTAAAAAGCTGCGAGAAGTCCATCAGGGAAGAGGATGAGGCCAGAGAGTCGCCTGTGGCGGCTGTTGCCATCGGGGTGGCCATTTTGGACAGGGACACGCCCTCGCTCACTTCCTCCAGCACGGCCACTTGAGGCTCCAGCTCCAGTTTGGAGGAGGAGAGTTGCGGTTCCTGGGCTGCAGAGGACGAGGAGGGCATGCTGCTCTGCAGCTCCATCAGGTAGGTCTCCAGTTCTCCCTTTAGATTCTGTTCCCGCTCCTGTGAGACGCTGTATGAGGTAAAGTTGGAGCCCAGTGGGTACTTAAAAGAAAATGAGTGTGTGGGGGTGGGGAAGGGCTCTGTGTCCAGGACGGGGCCCGCGTACATGTTGAGCTGGTGCGGCCTCGTTGTCAGCATTCCCGGGAGCTCGTCCTTGATGCCCCCGGACGCCATATCGTAGACAACGGGCTCCAGCGAATCAGCTGGCTCAGTTTTGACCCTTAGCAGCTCCCGTGCGTGGCTCTTCTTCACGTGACGTGTCAGGTGGTCCTTCCTGCCGAAGCGCTGGGCGCAATACTGACAGAGGAAGTCCTTACGTCCAGTGTGCACCACCATGTGGCGCCGCACATCTTTACGGGTGTAAAATCGCCGCTCGCAATGCTCGCAGCGGTGCTTCTTCTCTTTGGTCCCGCCGGAGGACTTGCCAGCATGTGTTTTGAGGTGCTCCAGAAGGACCCCGGTGCTGGGGAACGGCTGCAGGCACACTTGGCAGGTGAGGTCTCCGCTGTTGGCGGCGTGGAGGGCGAGGTGGCGCTTGAAGCCCAGCTTGGTGTTGTAGCTCTTGCCGCACTCCTGGCAAGTGAATGCCTCCTTGTAGGGGTCGTGAGTGTGCAGGTGATTCTTTAAGTGATCCTTGCGGTGGAACATTTTCTCACAGTATGAACACTTGTGGTTTTTTTCTGGCGAGTGAGTCGCCATATGCCTTGGAACACAGACACATTCTATAAGCACTCAGAATTGTTGCAATCACGTTTTAAGTAGTAGGCATGCGTTACATCACATAAACACAAAACCTGGAGAGAAAAACTAAACTAGTATGCATCAACACAGCATTCTGATTACTACTGTGCACTACGTTATGTTACTATGCCCTGCTCGGCTGCGGCCACACTGGCTTCCGATAGCACCGGACATTTAACAAATGAGCAAATGAACCACTTAGACCAGTGAGTCCAGCAGATTGTGTGCAGCGTAAAAAAACAAAACACTTTCACCCAGGAAACGCTCGTTCTATCCTCAGGAGTGTTTAAACCACGATCTTTCTCAAGTTTCTCCTAAACTTAACGAGTCATTTTGGTGTCTAAACTTCACTGTCTTCGCTGCATGACGCTCACTTTTTCTGTCTAAACTCCACTTCCACGGCCCCTGAAAGCACCATCATCTGGTGGTGCCTGCAGCCGGCTCACAGTCACCTGTTGGCGCCTAAACAACTGCTGCTGGTAGCCGGCGTCCCGGAGCTCTGTAGCAGCTAAATACAACCAGCAACTGCTGCTCGGATTTCGTTCTATTGCACTATAGACTGTTCACATTACAGCACTTAACTTAGTATCTATTTTATGTATATAATATATGGTCTATTGGTGAAGTAGCATTGATTACTTTGGGGGGGTAAATTTTGTCTGCTGAAAATAATTCAGCAGAGGCAGGGATATGTAGACCAGAAAGGGGGAAATCCCACGCATCCCCCCAAATTGCACCCTCTATCTATCTATCTATCTATCTATATATATATATATATATATACAGTGCTAAACATAAGTGAATACACCGTTGCTAAAGTTGACTAAAAAGAGGAATACAAAATCATCTTTTGGAAAGTGATCTTAATGCCTTAATTAAAAACATGAGGAAAAATCCAACCTTTAAGGACACCAATTTTCTTGAATAATGTATTGTAAATAAATAAATGTTCTTCCTTAAAATACAGGAGGCATAAGTCAGTACACTCCTATGTTAAATTCCCATAGAGGCAGGCAGATGTGTATTTTGAAAGGCCAGTTATTTCATGGATCCAGGGTACTATGCATCCTGATAAAGTTCCCTTGGCCTTTAGAATTAAAATAGCCCCCCCCACATCATCACATCCCCTTCACCATACCTAGAGATTGGCATGGTTGTATTTCAGTTAGCCTAATAGCTGGTTTGATTTGCATTGCATGCCCCCTGTATTTTAAGGAAGAACATTTATTTATGTACGATACATTATTCATTCACAAAGAAAATTGGGGTCCTTAAAGGTTGGATTTTTCCTCATTTTTTAAATTAAGGCATTAACATCAATTTCCAAAAGATGATTTTTTTTTATTCCTCTTACCTTAACTTTAGCATGGGTGTATTCACTTATGCTTAGCACTGTATCTTTAGGTGTAAAGAGAAAAGCAACATGCTGCAGCCTGCTGTGCCCTGCTGCGTGTCTGTACCGTAGCAGCTTGTATTTGGAGACGAAAGCCTTGGTGCAGTCGGGGTGGGAGCAGCGGTACGGTCTTTCTCCTGTGTGAGAGTACGAGTGCACCTTCAACTTCTCCAGACTGTTGAAAGCCTTCTGACACTCCTGGCAAGAGAAATTCTTCTTGGGCTTCCCCTCGGCTCTCCTGCGCCTCCCGGGGGGTGGCGCGAGCTTGGTTCTCTCCAGGAGGTGGTCGCGGTGGCCCTGGGTTCCCGTGGCCATGGCACTCTAGGGCTTAGCAGCTACATGGACAGGGGTGCAGTGCCCAACTAGTACTGATGCAATTGTTCTATCCAGTTTTATGTGCTCAACACTGCCCGGACTCAGGGGCCTGAGAAAGAGAGAGAGAGAGAGGGAGAGAAAAGATTATCTGAACGGTTCAGTTTCAGGTTGTTGACCGAGTTGCTAGCAGTACTTAAGAAACTAAAACCTAAGTCATAAATCGACTGATGTGAGGCCCATCTCACACAACAAGTTCAACTTAATCTGGCCCTGAGCTCATAGCATCCATGTGACCCACGAGGAGCTCTTAAATACAAGCAATATAATCAGAAAGCCGGGGTCTTAGTGTGATACCTGTGGGGAAATTCGATTAAAGCAGCAGATGTCTGTCTGTCTGTCTGTCTGTCTGTCTGTCTATCCGTCCATTCAGACGGTTCCTGCTGCCAAATAGAGAGGAGAGAAAAAGTAGTTCATGTCTGATGAATCAGAATCAGAAAGGGTTGTATTGCCAAGTACTTTTTTTAACACATACAAGGAATTTGTTTTGGTGTTGTTGGTGCACGTCACACATTCTCTAGATGGAATATTAAACAATATAAGTATAGGTATAAACAATATAAGTATATTTACACAGTATGTATTAAGTTAAAAATAAACAATAAATAAAGATATAAATAAAGAATAAAGAGCAAAGAGCATTACAGCAGAGAGAGAACAGTGGCATGAAGGTGGAGAGTCAGGGTGGGGTCCGGGCCTTGTTAATAAGGCTAGTGGTGGAGGGGGAAAAGCTGTTCATGTGACGTGAGGTTTTGGTCCTGATGGACCTCAGCCTCCTGCCAGAGGGGAGTGGCTCAAAGAGTTTGTGTCCGGGGTGGGAGGGGTCGGCCACAATCTTTCCAGCACGCTTCAGAGTCCTGGGGGCGTTCAGGTCCTGGAGCGGCGGCAGATTGCAGCCAATCACCTTCTCTGCTGACCAAATGACACGCTGCAGTCTGCCCTTGTCCTTGGCTGTGGCAGCAGCGTACCAGATGGTGATGGAGGATGTGAGAACAGTCTGCCCTTGTTCTTGGCAGTGGCAGCAGCGTACCAGATGGTGATGGAGGATGTGAGAACAGTCTGCCCTTGTCCTTGGCAGTGGCAGCAGCGTACCAGATGGTGATGGAGGATGTGAGAACAGTCTGCCCTTGTCCTTGGCAGTTGCAGCAGCGTACCAGATGGTGATGGAGGATGTGAGGATGGACTCAATGATGGCTGTGTAGAAGTGCACCATCATTGTCTTTGGCAGGTTGAATTTCTTCAGCTGCCGCAGGAAGTACATCCTCTGTTGTGCTTTCTTGACGAGGGAGCTGATGTTCAGGTCCCACTTGAGGTCCTGGGAGATGGCAGTTCCCAGGAAGCGGAAAGACTCCACAGTGTCAATTGTGGAGCCACAGAGGGTGGTGGGGGCAGGTGGGGCTGGGTTCTTCCTGAAGTCCACGACCATCTCCACTGTCTTTAGAGCGTTGAGCTCTAGGTTGTTTTGCTTGCACCAGGTCACCAGGTGGTCAGCCTCCCACCTGTAGGCGGACTCGTCACCATCAGAGAGGAGTCTGATGAGGGAGGTGTCGTCCACAAACTTCAGAAGCTTGACAGACTGGTGACTGGAGGTGCAGCTGTTGGTGTACAGGGAGAAGAGCAGAGGAGAAAGAACACAGCCCTGGGGCGATCCGGTGCTGATGGTCTGTGAGTCGGAGACGGGTTTCCCAGCTTCACATGCTGCTTCCTGTCAGACAGGAAGTCAGGCACGCCTAGCTGGGAGAGTTTCTCCTGGAGCAGAGACGGGATGATGGTGTTAAAGGCAGAGCTGAAGTCCACAAACAGGATCAGGTTCCTGCGGAGTCCAGGTGCCGGAGGATGTAGTGGAGGGCCAGGTTGACTGCATCGTCTACAGACCTATTGGCTCTGTAGGCAAACTGCAGGGGGTCCAGGAGGGGGTCGGTGATGTCTTTGAGGTGTGAAAGCACAAGGTGCTCAAAGGACTTCATAACCACAGAGGTCAGGGCGACGGGTCTGTAGTCGTTAAGTCCTGTGGTCCGTGGCTTCTTGGGACAGGGATTATGGTTGAAGTCTTGAAACAGCCTGGCGCGTGACATGTCTCCAGTGAGGTGTTAAAAATGTCTGTGAACACTGGAGACAGCTGATCAGCGCAGTGCTTCAAGCTGGATGGGGAGACAGCATCCGGTCCAGCAGCTTTCCTGGGGTTCTGACTCCTAAAGAGTCTGTTGATGTCCCTCTCATGGATGGAGAGAGTCGTCACTGAGGTGGATGGGGGGGGGGGGGGGGGGACCTTTATGGAGGGCATTGGTGGGGAGGCCCAGGACCCTGCTGAGGTGGGGGAGGTGGAGGTGAAGCACAGTGGCTGTAGCTGTAGGGAGGTGTCGTGGGGGATGGTGTCAGGACTAGGCCTGCACGATATTAGAAAAAACTTACATTGCGATATTTTTTCCCCCTGCGATATATATTGCGATATGAAAAAAAGACACATTCTTACAAGAGGACATAAATAGCCCTATTTAGAAATACTAAATCATTCTCAACTAGTGGGGTGATGTTGTAGGGGAGAGCATCTACAAACTAACAAAAAGGATACACACTCTTCAACAAACTGTGTATTCAAGAGCACTTAAATCAGTGTAAATGAGGTTATACCAGAAACAGACTGCTGTTGTAGATTAGTGTTACGTTTCCAGCGTCGCAGCTCCGAACCATAACGTTAGTTGGGACAGACGCCTTGTTTCTTTAGGCTAACTATGTTAGCTTTAGCCTGGCTAGTAGCAGCTTTCTGCGGTGAAAAATGGCCGGGAGATGTCGTGATTACGTTGCATTAATCAGGTGGTTTAGTTTGTCTTTGCAGCGAAACACACAAAACACTGACTACTGGAGCTTCACTACATGGAAAAGCATGTGCATCACTGTGTCAGCGGCAGCTTCCGCTTACGGTACTTTTCTACACACGGGAGAGCCTCACTTCCCATAACAACCCCCCTCCCCCGTCGGACTAACACATGACCACCTGTCTTAAAGGGGAAGGGTCGGCCGGTAACAATCATGGAAAAGGAGAACGGTGAAAGTTTACTTTTTTATCAAGCAGCAAAGAAGTTGTGGTGTCAACATCGCAACGTCCTGCGATGCGACTATCGCGCATGCGCACATTGCGATGTAGACGATGAAACAGAATATCGTGCAGCCCTAGTCAGGACTGTCCTTTTGTCTTTCAAAGCGACAGTAGAACTCGTTCAGGTCGTTGGCTAGGTGTCGGTCATTGAAGGAGTGGGGGGTTTTAGGCTTATAGGTAGTGATCTGCCTAAGTCCTTTCCAGACAGTCGCAGAGTCATTCGCTGAAAACTGGCGTTGGAGCTTCTCAGAGTACCGTCGTTTAGCCTCCTTCACTGCCTTGCTAAACTTGTACTTGGACTCTTTAAATCTGTCTTTGTCCCCACTCCTGAACGCCTCTTCCTTAGTCAGCCTTAACCTTCTGAGTTTGGCTGTGAACCAGGGTTTGTCATTGTTGTAACTCACCCTGGTGCATGATGGAACACAGCAGTCCTCACAGAAGCTGCTGTATGACGTCACAGCCTCTGTGTACTCATCCAGACTGTTGGTAGCAGTCCTGAACACATCCCAGTTAGTAGAATCCAAACACGACTGGAGATCCTCCACAGCTACACTGGTCCACTTCCTTGATGTACTCACTACAGGTTTGCAGAGCTTTAGTTTCTGCCTGTAGGCGGGGATCAGGTGAACCATGACGTGGTCAGAGAGTCCCAGTGCAGCACGGGGGGACGGCGTGATAAGCATCCCTGACTGTGGTGTAACAGTGATCCAGAATGTTCTCCTCTCTGGTCGGGCATTTAATATGCTGTCTATATTTAGGAAGTTCATGAGTGAGGTTCCCTTTGTTAAAGTCTCCAAGGACAATAACTAGGGAGTCCGGGTGGGTCCGCTCCACACTCAGTATCTGGTCGGCGAGCATGCGCTGTGCGTCCTGCACGTTGGCCTGCGGTGAGATGTAAACACCGACCAGAATGAATGAGTGGAACTCACGGGGTGAATAAAAAGGCTTACAGTTTATGATGAAATATTCCAGGTCAGGAGAACAATGCTGCTGGATCACTGTCACGTCGTTGCACCAGCCGCTGTTGATGTAGAAACAGATTCCTCCACCTTTAGTTTTGCCGGAGAGGTCCGTGTCTCTGTCCACTCTGTAGAGCTGGAAGCCTGCCAGCTGCAGCACAGAGTCCGGTATTAATCCACAGAGCCACATCTCCGTGAAGCACAAAACAGCAGATGAAGAAAAGTCCCGGTTTCTCACCAACAGCAGTTGTAATTCCTCCAGTTTGTTGGGCAGTGAGCGCACGTTAGAGAGGAATATTCCCAGGAACGGTGTGCGTAATCCTCGCTGCCGGAGACGCACCGGCCCGTTTCCCTCTCCTCCGACGTTTCGCTGCGTGAGCAAAGGTGAGCGCACCTTTGACCAGAATGTACAAAATTTCCAGTGAAGGGAGAAGAAAAGTGGGAAATAAGTCTGATGGTGTTGTTCCCCTGAAGTTCACGAGCTCTTCACTGGTGAATGAGATACGGGTACCATCGCAAGAAACAAAGTTAAAACACAAAACAAAACAGAGCAAACCAACACACCGTGTCACCACTCTGCGGCGCCATCTTGCATGACATAGAGCACATGAAGTTTATGTGCTCGAAATAATGCATTTATGACTTCAATAGTGTGAGTTTATTCATTTCTAATAAAAAAAAAAACAGCAGGTATATGTTTTATTTCCAATTATTATCAAAAAGTCTCCTACTAGTCTCAGCTGTAGTGATGGAATAATAGCATCGACACCGTCAGGACTCCTGTTAGTCGTCAGTGTGGTAAACTATCTGATTTAAACTCAGACACATGGAAAGCCTGGAACAACAAAAGGATTCTTCTGAAGTCAATACTTTTGTCCCTGTCAGGATCCTGTAGGCATGACATGGTTAGGTTACCATGGTGATTGACCCGGGTTAAAAGAGAGCCTGCTTTGTTAAAGGGTAATATCGGTTTTTTTTTTTTTTTTTTTTTTTAACCTGGACCATTTTCTCCATGCATCTGTGTCTAATAGACTGATGTGATCAAAGATTTTTGAAATTGGTCCAGTATTGAGCGAGAACACTGTAACCGGCTGCCGCAAACCGGACTGCAATATACAGGGCTGTAGTCAAGTCCACCTGTGTCGAGTCCAAGACAAGTCCAAGTCTAGGACTAATCGAGATTGACAGCCATTCTCCACTGGGCGCGTCTGTGCAGCTGCGTTCAGGTTTTGTTCCGTCCTCCGCCACGTGCAAGACCACACCAGCAGCGTCTCAGAAGCGGAGCGTCTTGCCTGCCCGTTTTACAGATTTTATTGTCTCTACCAGTACTTTACAGAACAATCAGGTGTTTATTAAGCTAGTATCTACCTTCCACTCCAAGCTCTCCTACAGTTAAACTCCTTGCCTTATCTTTTCTGGTGTTGTCCTGATATCTGTGATGTCGTATTATGTTTTCCACCTCTGAGATGAATCTCTTGTCGTCCGTGGTGTTGTAGAGGACATATAAACGATATTGGGGGGTGTCTTTGGTAAACTGACTGGATGCTCTCGCTGTTTCACTTCCTGCCCGGCTGTCTGAAAGCCCTGCGTAGCTTTAGCGGAGCAGAGAGCCGCTTCACGCACACTTCAGGACGCCCTGTTGTGCGGCTGGGGGAATATCAAGCATTGTCTTGAATGGCAGCGATTGCACGCGGGGCTGTCATGTACGCAGCACAGACCCGCCCGGTGGAGAATACCGGTGACTCAAGACCAAGTCCAAATGAGAGACAGTCATGGCAAAAATAATCCTGAAAATTACTGATGCCTGGATAAACATCAGGCATCAATAATTTTCAGGATATTTCAGGTATATGATGCAGCCATGTTTATGTCAGGTGACCAATGTCAATGCCTGTTCTAGATGGATTTTGAATTAAACCAATACCGGTTTTCTCAATGGGTTTGTTTTGAAGGAGAAAGTAACTTTAGAATAAAAGCATATAGTGCTGGACTCGGCCGAGACCAACTACAATATTTGGCGAGTCCAATGGCCGAGTCCAAGACAAGTCCAATACAATAGAAAAACGTCTTGAGTCCGAACTACAGCTCTGCTTCATACACACCTGTGTCTGTTTGCACTTGTATAATTTCTCCTACAAATCCTGCCAACATATTTATCCACTTACATGTCACGCAAGCACTGCAGCCACAGCCTACGCTCCCAAGCCTTTGTTACCTTCAAGGTCCCATCGGTTCGTACAGCGTTTGGCAAAAAAGCCTTTCGCTCTGAGTCTGGACTCAAGTACTACAGCCCTGGCAATGTAACCCAATGGGGCAATAGTGCATACTCAATTTTTGTCCACTAAAAGTGATTGTTTTTGCCACAGACAGGCTCAGATTGTTATTAAAAGTATTTGATAACATTATCGATCTCCCGAGGGGATTTATTGACTGAAGACAGCGGCATGGAGTGTGGAACGTGAGTCAGGTGAAAGGCGTTCTGGGAGTCTGTTGTGAGAGAGGCAGCAGGCGGAGAAGGGTGAAGCAGCTGCTGCAATGCTGATGTTGTCAGGAGTGGGACCTGTTGCTGCCTGATATTAGTGGTCATGATGTGCAGGGGCGATTCCAGGATTTTTTAAGTGGGGTGGCACAGGGGTGGCCCAATAACCAGTCACGTACTGCAGCGTGCAGTTCAGCGTGGCGCTGACTCGCGCAGATCACTCTCTTTCAATAATCAATAATAATCGATGCAAGAGCAGCCTACTTCCTTGTTTACTGCTGCAATGAAACGCTTGGTTACACTCTAACCTTGGTTCTTTGAGTTTAGATTCCAGTCAGATTTCTTAATTGAAGTTTTCTTTAAAATACTGTTACAATCTTATCGCGTCTCGTTCTCATGAACCCAATCTCGTGTCTCGTCCCGTCTCGTGAGCTGGGTGTCTCGTCACACCCCTATTCATTATTAATTTCACTTGGTTTCATTTTAAAGGTGCTCTAAGCGATGTTGGGTGACGTCACTTCTTGTTGATGTTCGAAGTATTGTCAAATAAAACTGAGGCTAGCTCGCCCCTCCCTCCTCCTCACCCCGTCCCCTCCCCCTCCCTTCCGTACACTAACTCCCCAACCCCCACCCCCAAATCCTTTGGTGGTGCAGGTTGGCCAGTTTGTTTTTGTTGCCGTTTGTGGAGCCTGGGCTGTCTACACAGCGTGACAGTGTTTTCAGGGGACAGGCAGCTGGCGGATAGTGAGGAGATGTTTTTACAGTGTGTTCAGGGGACAGGCAGATAGCAGATAGTGAGGAGATGTTTGCTGTATGTGACAAAAAATGTTGTAGCCTAAAAAAACGTGTGACATCGCTTAGAGCACCTTTAAACCCATTTTATTGACCCTTTGCACGTGACGTCACGCTCCACTCGCGCGAATTATGAACGCCATGACGGACGGCGGAAGAGCTATGCTGTAGATGGACGGCAAGCTAAACTCGTACGTTTTCGTTCGTGTTTGTGTTCTCACATTCACAATCTGCAGAGTAATCCTCACCAACACAAGCATGTGTATGTATTGCCTTTCTGTTTTAAATGAGTGATAAATAAAATTATCCTCAACCAGCTAGCTGCCGTGCTAACCAGCTGTCCTGCTAACAGGTCCAACCCGATGATGACCCACATAACTAGCTAACATCGGTTATTCACTGACCTAGCTACATATCCAAAAAAAGAAAGCCGTTCCCTTGATCATTTAACTTAACACACATACAAAAAAATATCGGTTAAATTAAAGATGACATGGCACGGAAACTAGCTTCAAAAAAACGAGTTAAATGCGGGTCTGCGGAGCTCCTACCCCGGCTAGCTGACGAGCTAGCTGCAGCTAGCTTTGGACTGCTCGCTAGCTGCTGCCCATCGCGTCGTAATATCCACCGGTCAAATCTAAACATAGGCTACACAGCGAATATAATCACAGATAAGAAGATGGCTAGATGTTACAATTATGTGTGGTTACTACTGATCATAGACACTCCGTGATTTACTGCATGGATTAACGTGTGATAGATAATTAATGACTGCACTTCCCAGAGCTGGGATGTGTTCAGGCATCCATTAGCTAGGAAGTTGCATTGGCACACCCAGTGAACAACGGTATGTGGGTAGCCACGACCGACCATGTCCTCTAAAAACATGGGCTACGTGTTATATAAATCTTTACTTAAGTAAAGAATAGATGTTAATACAAAATAAACCCTAGATTGATGTCTTATCTTTGCCATTATGAGGTACCTCCCCCCCCGCCGTTAGCGTAGCATCGCGTACCTGTAACCCAGCCAGCTACAAAGAACTGGGTAAGCATCCAGACTTTTAAAAGCTTTGAGATCAGCACCAGTATATGGGGGATACCCCGTTTACCACATAGTGGTACAGATCAGCACCAGTATATGGGGGATACCCCGTTTACCACATAGTGGTACACATCAGCACCAGTATATGGGGGTACCCCGTTTACCACATAGTGGTACAGATCAGCACCAGTATATGGGGGTACCCCGTTTACCACATAGTGGTACAGATCAGCACCAGTATATGGGGGGTACCCCGTTTACCACATAGTGGTACAGATCAGCACCAGTATATGGGGGTACCCCGTTTACCACATAGTGGTACAGATCAGCACCAGTATATGGGGGGGGGGTACCCCGTTTACCACATAGTGGTACAGATCAGCACCAGTATATGGGGGGTACCCCGTTTACCACATAGTGGTACAGATCAGCACCAGTATATGGGGGTACCCCGTTTACCACATAGTGGTACAGATCAGCACCAGTATATGGGGGGTACCCCGTTTACCACATAGTGGTACAGATCAGCACCAGTATATGGGGGTACCCCGTTTACCACATAGTGGTACAGATCAGCACCAGTATATGGGGGGTACCCCGTTTACCACATAGTGGTACAGATCAGCACCAGTATATGGGGGGTACCCCGTTTACCACATAGTGGTACAGATCAGCACCAGTATATGGGGGTACCCCGTTTACCACATAGTGGTACAGATCAGCACCAGTATATGGGGGGTACCCCGTTTACCACATAGTGGTACAGATCAGCACCAGTATATGGGGGGTACCCCGTTTACCACATAGTGGTACAGATCAGCACCAGTATATGGGGGTACCCCGTTTACCACATAGTGGTACAGATCAGCACCAGTATATGGGGGGTACCCCGTTTACCACATAGTGGTACAGATCAGCACCAGTATATGGGGGGTACCCCGTTTACCACATAGTGGTACAGATCAGCACCAGTATATGGGGGGTACCCCGTTTACCAC